>NW_019944945.1:103805-111058 GCF_002910315.2 Salvelinus sp. IW2-2015
ACCTCTAGCTGCAACCAACCAACTTCACCAACTGATTCCCACATGAATGGTTTAGCTGCTATGATTGGAAAAATAGCCAGTTAAGAAGAGAGACACTTTACCTCCTCTCTCTCTCTCTCCACCTCTCGTCTCCTCTCCTCTCTCTCTCTCTCTCTCTGTCTCCTCTCTCCACCTCTCTCTCTATCTCTCCTCTCTCCACCTCTCTCTCTGTCTCTGTCTCTCTCTCTCTCTCTCTTCCACCCTGTCTCTCTCTCCTCTCTCCCCTTTCTCTCTCTTCTCTCCACCCCTCTTCCCTTCTCTGTGCAGTGGTGAAAAAAACTCTACTACCCATGAAAAGGAATGTCCCCTCTCTTTTATCCATCTTCATTACAATGAACCAGGCTTCGATAACCCTGCATGCATGCAAGGGCCCAGCCCAACCTCTCTCTCTCTCAAAATCAACCGATCTCTAAACTGTGCATGAACGGGTGTTCAGTTAGTCTAACTGTCTCACTTCTTCTACTGACTAAAACTTTCTTCAATGTTTGCTTTCTGTTCTGCAGGAGGCCATTGTCGTCTCCCTCCCTGTTCATGCCTTTTCCTCAAACACGGGTCATTTCTGTCTTTCCTCCTCGTACAGGACTGTAGACTGTCGTTTCCTCCTCTGACAGCGCCTGTAGACTGCTTCTTTTCTCCTCTGACAGGACTGCTAACTAGACTTGTCTTTCCTCCCTCTGACAGATTGCATAGACTGGCTTTTCCTACCGTCTTCTTCTCTCTGACAGCCTCTTAGACTGTACTTGCCTCCTCTGACAGACTGCATTAAGTAGCAACTTCTTTCTCCTCTACAGCACGTTGTAGACTGTCTTGTTCCTCCTCTGACAGGACTGTAGACCATGTCTTTCCTCCTCTGACGAGGACATGTAGACTGTCTTTCCTGCCTCTACAGACAGTAGACTGTCTTTCCTCTCTGAACAGACTGTAGACTGTCTTCCTCCTCTGAACAGACTGTAGACCTGTCTTTCCTCCTCTGACAGACTGTAGACTGTCTTTCCTCCTCTGACAGGGGGGACCTCCGTGTTGACTTAGACTGTACACTGTCCATTTCCTTCCTCTGACAGACTGTTAGACTGTAGACTGTCTTTTCCTCCTCTGACATGACTGAGACTGTCTTTCCGTCCTCTGACAGGACTGTGACTGCTCCTCTCTGACAGGACTGAACGTCTTTCCTCCCTGACAGACTGTAGACTGCTAGGACGTCTTTCCTCCTCTGACAGGACTGATAGATGTCTTTCCTCCTCTTGACAGTACGGTAGACTGTCTCTTACCTTCCTCTACAGGACTGTAGACCTGTCTTGCCTCCTCACAGGACTGTAGACTGTCTTTCCTCCTCTGACAGGACTGTAGACTGTCTTTCCTCCTCTGACAGGACTGTAGACTGTCTTTCCTCCTCTGACAGGACTGTAGACAGTGGCAGCTTTGCTAGAATTATTATTTTTAAATATTTTACCAGGTAAGTTGACTGAGAACWCATMCTCATTTACAGCAACGACCTGGYGAATAGTTACKGGGGAGAGGAATGAGGATGAATGAGCCAATTGGAAGCTGGGGGTGATTAGGTGACCATGATGGTATGAGGGACAGATTAGGAATTTATCCAGGACACCAGGGTTACCATCCCTACTCTTATGATAAGTGGCATGGGATCTTTAGCGACCACAGAGAGTCCCATCCGTTTAACGTCCCATCTGAAAGACGGCACCCTACACAAGGCAATGTCCCCAATCACTGCCKTGGGGCATTGGGATATATATATTTTTTTAGACCAGAGGAAAAAGTGCCTCCAGGGACCAACCAGGACCAACCCTGCGTAGCTTCAGAGGCAAGCCAGCAGTGGGATGCAGAGTGGTATGTTTCTCTGTAGGGTCCCACCAGCTGTCCTCTCAGAGCACTGGGACCAGGGGACAATAACGACCTAGCTGACACAACCCAGAGAGAGACTGACAATGTGGCATGGGGTGTTCAACTAAGAGGAGAGGCGTTCGCTGTAAGACTAAAACATTGAAGGAAAGAGAAAAGGTACAGATTGAGTAGTTTTTTTAAATACTGCAGTACCACAGTACTAAGTACTAACATAGTACCAAGAGGCTACTAAAGGCTACTTGATAGTAGGAAGAATACATACCATGAAGACGTTGCCAGAGAACCACCTAGTCTACACCTTACGTTCAGTAGCCAACAAACTGAGCTAGGCTAGCTGCACTGAGCAGGTCCAGGCTGGCTGGTGGCTGGGTCAGCCAGCTAACATTTCAATAATACACTCCAGCTTAAATTTAACCTGCTGAGGAGTGAAAGTTAGGTTTGCGCCTAGGCCGCCAGCCAGTGTGTGTGTGTGTGTGTGTGTGTGTGTGNGGTAGTTACACCTTATATAGGAATAGGGCTCTGGTCTATAGTAGTACCACTTATATAGGGAATAGGGCTCTGGTCTTATAGATAGTACCACTATATAGGGAATAGGGCTCTGGTCTATAGTAGTACCAACTATATAGGGAATAGGCTCTGGTCGTTATAGTACCACTATATAGGGAATAGGGGCTCTGGTCTATAGTAGTACCACTATATAGGGAATAGGGCTCTGGTCTATAGTAGTACCACATATATAGGGAATAGGGCTCTGGTCTATAGTAGTACCACTATAAGGAATAGGCTCTGGTCTATAGGAGTACCACTATATAGGAATAGGGCTCTGGTCTATAGTAGTACCACTATATAGGGAATAGGGCTCTGGGTCTATAGTAGTACCACTATATAGGAATAGGGCTCTGTCTATAGTAGTACCACTATATTAGGAATAGGGCTTCTGGTCTATAGTAGTACCACTATATAGGGAATAGGCTCTGGTCTATAGTAGTACACCACTATATAGGGAATAGGGCTCTTGGTCTATAGTAGTACCACTATATAGGGAATAAGGCTCTGGTCTTATAGTAGTACCACTATATAGGGAATAGGGCTCTGGTCTATAGTAGTACCCACTATATAGGGAATAAGGCTCTGGTCTATAGTAGTACCACTATATAGGGAATAGGGCTCTGGTCTATAGTAGTACCACTATATAGGGAATAGGGCTCTGGTCTATAGTAGTACCACTATTAGGGAATAGGGCTCTGGTCATATAGTTAGTACCACTATATAGGAATAAGCTCTGGTCTATTAGTAGTACCACTATATGGGAATAGGGCTCTGGTCTATAGTAGTACCACTATATAGGGAATAAGGCTCTGTCTATAGTAGTACCACTATATAGGGAATAGGGCTCTGGTCTATAGTAGTACCACTATATAGGGAATAGGGCTCTGGTCTATAGTAGTACCACATATATAGGGAATAGGGCTCTGGTCTATAGTAGTACCACTATATACAGGAATAGGGCTCAGGTCTATAGTAGTACCACTATACAGGGAATAGGGTGCCATTTGGGACACAGGACGAACAGTGAAATGCAATTAAGAGGTGCTACTCACATCACAGTACATCTCCTAGAGGGATACACACACACCACACACCACACACACACACACACACACACAACACACACACCACACACACACACACACACACACACACAATAAAAAAAAACAAACACAAGTCTCTGCTTGTCAGACGTCATCCATGGGTGAGTGCTGGTAAATCACCTGTGTAGAATTATTGTGAAGTGTAAAGATGCAGCTGGGCAAATTAAGCAAATAGATTTAACTTCACCCACTCTTGTATTCTGTCCAAATCCCTTGCTACCTGCTGCCTGCCTCCTGCCTGCCTGTCCTGCCTGCCCGCCTCCGCCTGCCCGCCTGCCCGCCTGTCTGCCTGCACAAGGCTAGAAACAAGCAGGAAACCATGCACCCGGAGGCTGTTTTCCTTGTTGCCGGTGATTTAATTCACGTCAGACATGTGATGCCCAACTTCAACGCCTCTAGGGACGATAAAGTCCTGTTAGGCCCTCTGGTCTCCAAGCCTCTAGGGACGATAAGTCCTGTTAGGCCCTCCCTGCGTCTCCAACGGCCTCTAGGACAATAAAGTCCTGTTAGGCCCCTCCCTCGTCTCCCATTGGGCAAATTAGATCATGACCATGTCTCCTGCTTCCTGTCTACAAGCAGAAGCTCAAACAGGAAGTACCCGTGACATGTTCCGTAGAGAAATGGTCCTCTGAATCGGAGGCTGCGCTACAGGACTGCTATGCTAGAGCTGGACTGGAATATGGTCTGTGACTCCGCCGATAGCATTGACGAGTAACCACCTCCGTACACTGCTTCATTAGGATACGCATCGCCGACGTTGTCCCCAAAGTGAGGGTTTGCTGTTTCCCCAGTCAAAAGCTTTGCATTAACACAGAGGTTTGCACTAAAACCTAAAGGACAAGGCCTACTGCACACAGGGCATATCGCAGCCCAACCCAGAGGCTACGGTTGAAAGATACGAACAGGTACAATAAGACCCTCTACATCCTCCCGCAGAGCCATCAACAAAGCAGAAGGACAGTATAGGAACAAGGGTGGAATCTTATTACAGGGCTCTGATGCCTGACGCATGTGGTAGGGGCTACAGTCCATTACCGGATTCAAAGGAAGACCCAGCCGTCATCTACCAAAAGGCCTCTCTACCAGACAAATGTTATGCACACTTGTACAAAAAACACAGAACAGCGCATTTAGGGTCCCCATCCCGCCGGACCGGGGGGACGTGTGATATCACTCTCCCGAGGCCGACCCAGGGACTGGGTGAATCTCACTCTCGAAGCCGACCCAGGCGGACTGTGTGATCTCACTCTCCGAGGCCGACCCAGGGACTGGGTGTATCTCACTCTCCGAGGCCGACCCAGGGACCTGTGTGATCTCCACTCTCCGAGGCCGACCCAGGGGACTGTTGATCTCACTCTCCCGAGGCGACCCAGGGACTGTGTGTATCTCACTCTCGAGGCCGAACCCAGGACTGGGGATCTCACTCTCCGCCGGCCGACCGGGGGGACTGGGTGATCTCACTCTCCGAGGCGACCCAGGGACTGGGTGATCTCACTTCCGAGGCCGACCCAGGACTGTGATTTCACTCTCTGGCCGACCCAGGGACTGTGTGATCTCACTCTCGAGGCCGACCCAGGGACTGTGTGATCTCACCTCTCCGAGGCCGACCCAGGGACTGGGTGATCTCACTCTCCGCCGCCGACCGGGGGACTGGGTGATCTCACTCTGAGGCCAACGTGTCGTAAGGCTTTAATCAGGTCAACACTCACAAGCCGCGAGGCCGGGCGGTATCCTAGGGCGCGTTTTCAGAGCACGCGAAGGAAACAGCTGGCAGGCATATTTCATGCTCATTTTCAACCTGTCCTTGTCCCAGTCTGTAATCCTCACATCCTCAAGCTGACCATCCTCATTCCTGTCCCAAGAGCTCTTTAAGGCTACCTGCCACAATCACTTACCGCCCTGTAGCACTCACAATCTGTGATCAGGAAGTGCTTTGAAAAGCCTGGTTATGGCACACATCAACTCCATCATCCCAGACACCCTAGACCCACTCCGATTTGCATACCGCCCCATCAGATCCATTGACTACGCAATCTCAGTTGCAACTCTACACTGCCCTCCCCCACCTAGATAAGAGGAACACCTATGTGAGAATGCTGTTCATTAACTACAGAGCGTCTCCTCCAAGCTCATCACCAAGCTTGAGACCCTGGGACTGAACACCTCCCTCTGCAACTGGATGCTAGACTTCCTYKTAGGCTGGCACCAGGTGGTGAGGGTAGGCAACGCTGACAGGGGTATGTGCTTAGTCCCCTCRTGTACTCCCTGTGTACCCACAACGACTCAAAKCACCATCATCAASTTTGCTGACGACATGACGGTGGTAYGCCTAATCACCAGCGACGATGAGACAGCCTACAGAATTCAAGGCACACTTAACCAGCATGGCTACCACAGCATTCTGCAGCGATACGCCATCCCATCTGGTTTGGGCTTAGTGGGACTATCATTTGTTTTTCAACAGGACAATGACCCAACACACCTCCAGGCTGTGTAAGGGCTATTTGACCAAGAAGGAGAGTGATGGAGTGCTGCATCAGATGTTTTGGCCTCCACAATCCCCAGACCTCAACCCAATTGAGATGGTTTGGGATGAGTCGGAAAAGCAGCCAACAAGTTCTCAGCATATGTGGCACTCCTTCAAGACTGRTGGAAAAGCATTCCAGGTGAAGCTGGTTGAGAGAATGCCAAGATTGTGCAAAGTTGTCATCAAGGCAAAGGGTGGCTATTTGAAGAATCTCAAATATAAAATCTATTTTGATTTGTTAATTTAAACACTTTTTTTGGTTACTACATGATTCCATTTGTGTTATGTCATAGTGTTGATGTCTTCACTATTATTCTACAATGTAGAAAATAAAGAAAAACCCTTGAGTAGGTGTTCTAAAACTTTTCACCGGTCTTGTATATCTATATTATATCTATTGTCTATATCTATATTATATCTATTGTCTATATCTATATTATAGATATTGTTCTATTGTCTTTATCTGTATCGTATATTATATCTATTGTCTATTGTCTATATCATATATTATATATATTGTCTACATCTATATCTATATTATTTCTATTGTATATATTGTCTATATCTATATGGTATATTATATATATTGTCTATATCGTATATTATATATATTGTCTATATCTATATCATATATTATATATATTGTCTATATCTATATCGTATTTTATATCTATATATCTATTGTATATATTGTCTATATCTATATCGTATATTATATCTATTGTCTATATCTATATCGTATATTTTATATATATTGTCTATATCTATATCGTATATTATATATATTGTCTATATCTATATCGTATATTATATATATTTTCTATATCTATATATATTGTATCTATTATATAAATTGTCTTTATCTATATCGTATATTATATCTATATATCTATTGTATATATTGTCTATATCGTATATTATATCTATTGTCTATATCTATATCGTATATTATCTCTATTGTCTATATTGTATCTATTATATATATTTTCTACATCTATTGTATATTTTACCTATTGTCTATATCTATATTGTATCTATGTTATCTATTYTCATTTACATTTAAGTCATTTAGCAGACGCTCTTATCCAGAGCGACTTACAAATTGGTGCATTCACCTTATGACATCCAGTGGAACAGCCACTTTACAATAGTGCATCTAAATCTTTTAAGGG
>NW_019944946.1:0-7116 GCF_002910315.2 Salvelinus sp. IW2-2015
AAGTAGGTTCCAGAACGTAGGCATCCAAACTGAGGTGCCGGATCCTGTTCCTGCAGTCAGGGATTGAAATTAAGGGCGTCCTGTCGTCTCAAGAACGATAAAAAACTATGTCTGGGACGGTTCAAAACAGACGTTGGGACAGTTGCCGGGACGATAGGCCAGAAAAATATAAAATGCATTCAGCGGTTCCATAGTAAAAKGTTTWAACACAAAGACGAGGCTGATGAAACATGTCACATGTAGCTTCAAAGTTGATCTATGAATAMATTTATATTACAAGCACAGCAATGTGTTCACTCGTCTCATGTCAATGTTCCAAAAYTCTATTACAGGAGAACAACGTTCTCAAACGCGCACCTCATAATAAAGCGACAGATGGATATTCAGCCTAATGGTGGAAAYTTAGAGGGAATATCTGAAGGTGCAACAATAGGATTGTGTCTTACTGCCTTTGGACAGCCGCAAGTAGCCCAGTGACGCGAGCCTACCAGACAGGCTAAATGCCTTTTGTGCTCGCTTCGAGGCAAGCAACACTGAAGCATGTATGAGAGCACCAGCTGTTCCGGACATCTGTGTGATTAGGCTCTCCGTAGCCGATGTGTGTAAGACCTTTAAAAACAGGTCAACATTCACAAGGCCGGGGGGCCAGATGGATTACAAGAGTGTGTACTCAAAACCTGCACAGACAAACTGGAAAGTGTTTTCACTGACATTTTCAACCTCTCCCTGACCCAGTATATAATGCCTACATGTTGCAASCAGACCAGTCCCTGTGCCCAAGAACGCCATGGTAACCTGCCTAAATGACCACCGCCCCATAGCACTCACCTCTGTAGCCATGAAGTGCTTTGAAAGGCTGGTCATGGCTCACATCAAGCCATAGTCGCTAACCATCCCCCCCACGCCTCTATACATTTATGCGCGAGCGGCTTATCCCACCGAGCGTAAGACTCCAGCTTTCGCCTAGCGAACAACTGGAAATACCCCCATATCCTCGTAATGATCCTTTAATTTTCCCCATCGTCCCCATGAAACCACCTGCTCTCCCACCCCGTCACCGTACTCAGTACTTTGACCCATTGCGACAGATTATCGCCAGTACCCGGTAATGTAGGCTATCGCAAAACCCCTTTATTGTATTTCAGATACTATTGGACTCGTAGCCAACTACGTAGCACAGCCCCCATGAATATATAAGAGATTCCCGGCTAACCTCCACACTCATTGTGTCCAGAACCCCCCATTCCAAGCTGATGAGTCGCCTGATATTTTCTCACAATTTGGTCTAGCAACATACTCTAATTTACCACATTTCTAATTTGCTATCATGTCTGCGTCTCTTCACATATGGAGCGTGTCTGCATACACGGGCTAATCTGCCACTAACTTGCAACGACTGCTGCTGCTCTGGCGCTGCCGCCTTCATTGTTTTATCTCCAAACTAGTACCCCTACGATCACCACTTCCACCGAATAATCGTGCGGCGTATCCCATAAGCCCATGTGCGCCCATGATTCCTCCCACTGACTTCATGGCGCTTGCTCAGCACGAACCTCCTAACCAGGAATCAGAGACTGTCCTGTTCCCTAATGCCGAGCCTCTGTTTGCGTCTGTCATGCGCCAGCTAATAATTCATCTTGTTCAGCCTCCATCCCCTATCTGCTAAGCCTCATCTAATCCCTTCTAAAACCATCACAACGTTCGCTTCTACACGAACACAACCGCCCGCTTCCTCAAACTACTCGATGTGTAACGCCATTGAGACGGCCAGTCTTTATCAACTCCCGACCCATACGGCCCCGAGTCGTCCCATGCTTCGCGGCCTTTGCACCAGATGAGGACGTGCACGCCGCAACGTACGAACTAGCGCCCGGCTACAGACTCTCGACGAACTAGTCTCGCAGGACCTCGTACTGCTCGCTCTCGGTAACTTCAGTGTTACATTTCACAACCATAGGTCTTTATTTTTATTATAAGTACATCATACTGATCAACTACGCTCCTTGCACACTTACCTGCCTAAACCGCCAAACGAAATTTTCTTTTTGCCTCATAGCCTATCGATGATCTGCGGTACGAGAACACGCTGTACAGACCACGTTACCAGCTACCACAGATCTGCTGCATCTGCTTCGCACCGTTCCCATGGTCCTATATACATGCCACTGCCAGCAGCGTTGATTCGCGAACAAGCCCCGATATCCTAGTCCAATCTCCCCTATTCCTTATGTACTCACCGTACCTATTCATCTTTATCTTCTCACTGTGTTGAGTATCGGCTAACAGCGATTACATCAGAGATATGCTCTGATTATCAGAACTGTGATCCGCCGGAGGTCCAATGCGAATACATGCGGCTCTCCAGCCCCGCCTTAGTCACCTGTCCGTCCGTCTTGGCTTCCATGGTCTTTAAGCGCTCGTTGTCGTTCGGCGGTCGCAAACCTACATCCTTTCCGCCGCCCCGTCCACGGATAATGCTCTCGAGTCTTCTGGGTAGATACTGATTCTCTACTCCTATTCGCTCCGCTTGTATTTTCCGATTATCTGTTTCGCCTATAGTACATGACATATAGGCTGTCCCACTCCTGCTCCACGAGTCTCACGCGCTAGGAGTGCTGCGACAATCACTGCCCAGAAGTTCAAAGCTGACCACTATAGCATCTAATACGTGTATTCGACTGTTCTCAAACCTTAATGCTCCACCATTTCAACCTAATTACGATCCAAACGGATTACCCTTTCCCTATAGATACCGTTTTCACATTCTATCCCCTGCACACCGTGACGGCCCAACCTCGCGGGTTCGGCGGCGATTCGAATGTAGTCACGCTCCGAGCCTCCCCAATCACCTCATCGCCTACGACATGTAGAGTGGTCTCGGTACGGCGCCGCTCTACTCATGCCGATGAACTTATATCATTTAGTTAGATTTTTTCCTCCGCCACCTATCCATCGTCCGCTCTGCTCAAGTACGAGCCTTAGTTCCCATGCTGCAAGAATCCGCGATCACTCCACGATTTCTACAGCTTATCACTCGGCTACCTTCTCGATATTACCCTCTGTCCGTGAACTTACCATGACCCGATACCATCGATCTCAGCGCCTACCACTGGTTTTCGTAAGACCAAGACCACACCCTGACAAACACACCTTCCGCTCCTTCTCTACCACCTAGCTACCCAACATGACATACTTCTTATCGTCTTCATTACTTAGCACCAGCAACCACCAACTGCCCTTTCTCTAAGTCCACGTTCCTATAACCCGGCCCCTAACGCTATCATCCCGGACAGACTCGCAGAGCACCTCCTTCTATAGGCGACGACATCCAATCAAACCATCAATTGCAAAAAGAAGAGCCAAAGTTTTTGGGTTGGACCTTTTGTAGCTCCTCTAACACGTTCAGATTTATTTCAAGTAGTCGTAAAAATACTACCTCTCCCCTCGAAATCCTCAGTAAGACTTTGCGGATTTGCGGTGCTTTCACCAATCAACACCTCTGGAACCTCGTTCTATGTGGCAGCGAAAGCATCCTGAGCACAACGACATTCACCCCTTAGCCTCTCTACCCCACAGCCCCCCTCCTTTCGGCACCCACCCACTCGCAACTCGCGTGTCTCTTCAAGCCACTACTCTTAGTACGTACTGATCTGAGTGTTATTGTCAGCTTCTCTCATCCCGCCGCGATATATGTCCTTTCGCGGCGCAACGCCTTCTATAAACTTTTCACGCGCAACACGCTTTGTATTTTCAGTATCACCAAAGAATGTCACAGCATCAGAACATCGCTACCCTACCCGCGTCCGTAGATCCTCTGTTCTTCCTCTGTCAAACTCATAGATGACGCCGCCAATTTTCTGCTTCAGCGGCTCTTCATGACCTTCGGTCTTTTGATTTTGTAACCTCAACTAGTGATTAATTAAAGACCTCTCAAGACAGCGCTGTACTGCTGCGCTACAAGCATCGTCCGGGCGTTGGTGCCACCGCTCGGCGCTCTGTCGTGAAGGTTTCCTTTGCCCTAGATTCCACGCACGCTCCTTCCGCTCCGACACAATCTTAATGCTGCGGACGGGTTCGCCGGCCGACAACCCAAGCACACTACAGTACGATTCGAACGCGGGACATCAGTGCTGTCTCCCCCACCGTCCCAATAGGCTTAGTCAGCAAGGAGGTAGACTCCTTACACCATACTTCAGTAAGTTCAGTTATATCGAATCTTAGCACACAGAGCACTGCCCAGCGACATCATGACACCCATGCTTCACATCAGACTTCCCTGTGAGCATCCGACATTCGCCCCCCACTGTCTCATTCTTCAGTATTAACAATACCGCATCCCGCAGCTCCTTCCTAAATTCCGCACGTTCACTCCACACACGTCTAGAAAATCTTGCGTGCACATAGACCCGCGACTACTAGACGGACTTCGCTTCGACCAACGATCTGCGAGTGACTTTCTACCAAGGTCTCATTCGTAGAATTTGCGTGCTCCCTCTCCCCCTATAACATCATCTACACTCCGTCACGCCAATAGCTTAGCGACAGTGCCGGGGGGGTCGCGTTTCTCCACACCTCGCTAAACGCCGCTAGCCCTCTGAGGTAGACGTTGCATAGCCTAATTCTACCGCTCAGCTCATGGTCTTGACTATATAAGCACTCAGCTATCAAACCAGCACACGATCTAATAACTCACCAGGTCGCCTCTGATCCCTCGATGCGCTCATCACCATTCCCCCAACCACCTTTCCCCACCATCAACGTCCCTCCGTACGGGCCTAAGCCGGCTGGCCTTGTAAATGTAACTCTCGCACACGGCGTCTATCACCACCGATACGTGAGGACACCCAAATCTAGATCCCTCACTCTTACCGCGCCCTCAAATTCCAGCACTTTCACCACCGCCTATACCTAACTTCCTGTCCTCACTAACATGCACTAAGAGCGCAGTTGCCTAATTTACGTAAAATACCCCTGTAAGACTCAATCGGTTCGTCCTGCGAAAACATCTTTAGCTCAGCGACAGAATCCCTGCCTCGAGCACCTTCAATAATCATATCGCTTCCGCAGCCGCATAGCTCTTACCGTAAGGCGCCTATCTAGTGCCAGCCACACTCCGCCCATACCATACCTACTCCATCCAAACTACTTATCATGGAGGCACCTTTTCCGGTGCAGGTGAGATCCTCCTTTCGCACTCATCTTTGAGACAAATTTTTGTACTCCTACTTCCATGCATGCCCTCATCGCACCTCCACGGGAGATCTTTTTCAGTCATCTTTCTCCCCTGGGGACTAATTCCGATTCACGCATCATCCCGCCCTTCGTTCTCTTTTACTAACTCAAAACATTAGAACATAACCACTCTTCCGATGGTAGTACCCCGAAGCCTGACTCACGACAACGACCATCTTAATACGCTCCAACCCACGTAGGCTAGCTCATTCCTCGCCCGGAACTTAAGACGCCAACAGCAACTCCAGCTTTCTTATGTACCCCTTTCGCTAGATGCCATAAGTACAAATTCATGCTGTCGCTCCGCGTAACCCCTCTGCGCACCTCTCACTGCCGCCATACCCATTCCTTCCCACAATACAGATTCTCTCTTCACGATCTCCTTTCACCACCCGAGTCCGATCACCCGCTCAGGCGAAGGTGTCCAATCCGAATTCCCACCTCTTAGAAGCACACTCCTAACGGCGCTGCCCCTAACCACTAATAGTTGAAACGTCCGACCAACATCGCGTAAACCTATTCGATACAACTTAACACGACGGACCACTGTTTGATAGAAACTAATCCAGCCGTCTTTGGCCGCGATCGCTTCGCCCCACTGTCCCTCTTCCATTTTTTATCACTCATCTCACACCGATTCATACACGCCACTGCAACTATTCCCGACCACCCGCTCCTTATGTTCCTTGTATCGCATGCTTGTGTACTCCCTGCCTCATAACAGTCGTCAAAGACCACGCTCCTTCATTACTTGGGATCATAACGCCCCGCCCGGCACACCGTCAACTCCACCCGTTTTCGACAGCAACACTCGTTTAACACTGAACCTTTTATAAGCCATTCCAATGGTAACTCCCCAACTCCCACTAAGCAGAGCCCCTACAGCGTGCCTATTGACTAATGGCCGTACCCTCTGCGGACCAATATCATGGTCACACTAGCGAGTCCGACGGGTATCGATCTGCAACTCGAGTCGCCATACGACAGTATCCAGGGGTTCTCTAGTTCCAGTACCTTCGAGGTCTCACGGCTTTCATCCCACTGTTCATTCGCTCTCGAATGGACGACATGACCCATCATCGCACCACGAGAACCTATCGCTTCCGTTATGCCCACCGACTGGCTCTCTAGATTAAGACTATCATCCGACCCCATAGGTGACCAACAGCTCTCCATTGGTTCCCACTGCATTTGTCTATAATGTCACACGTTCGTATCGGACCGATCCAGCGCCCGATGCTGATCATCTACAATCGGAACGCAGGAATTGAACTGTGCATCCCGCCCTTCCTGCGATTTCACAGTCTGAGCACAGGCATCTTTTCTCTCGTGCCTGATTAGCATTAACATGAACTACTCAGTACTCGTACACGAGTCGGGTGCCCGGCACGCCCATGAATGCCTCCCCATCTCCGCCTACCGATTCATCCCTGACCACGATAACAACGCCACATCTCCTACACGGGCCTTAGAGCAGAATCGGTTTCACTCATCTCAATTACCTCGTTGTGCCTCACCCCGCCTCTGAATTCCATCGCCCCACACCACGTCAAGCGCCCTGTACTTATGATTTTCGGACCGTAGCAACTAGTGTGCCCCACCGAGTCCCAATGTTTCCTACTTTCAATTCCTGATCATCACAGCTCCACTCCCACTCCCTATGGGGAAAGGCCCGAAGAACGCCTCTATTCGTTACCACTACTAACTACGCGCAGATATGGGCTTGGGATGTGTAGCAAGCCTCCTTGAACTGCGTCCAAAATCGAAAGAGAGAGAACGAGAAGAGAGATGGGCGTGAGGAGCACCGGACACAAAGCGAGGGTGAGGAGGCCGAAAATTAGAAGAAGAGCCTAGGGCAGCCAGTACCTTTCTCACTGCCACAGA
>NW_019944946.1:7141-35723 GCF_002910315.2 Salvelinus sp. IW2-2015
ACAGCAAAACATCATCCCGGGAAACCTAGACCCACTCCAATTCGCATACGCCCAACAGATCATGCAATCTCTATTGCACTCCACACTGCCCTTTCCCACCTGGATAAAAGTAACACCTACGTGAGAATGCTATTCATTGACTACAGCTCAGCGTTCAACACCATAGTGCCCACAGAGCTCATCACTAAGCTAAGGATCCTGGGACTAAAACACCTCCCTCTGCAATTGGATCCTGGACTTCCTGACAGGCTGCCCTGAGGTGGTAAAGGTAGGCAACAACATCTGCCACGATGCTCCTCAACACCGGGACCCCTCAGGTGTGCGTGCTTAGTCCCTTCCTTACTCCCTGTTCACCCACGACTGCATGGCCAAGAACGACTCCAACACCATCAAGTTTGCTGACGACAACAGAAAAGCCTGATCACCGACAATGATGTGACAGCCTATAGGGAGGAGGTCAGATCCTGGTAATGTAGTGCCAGTCTCTCTCTAAGGAGCTGATCATGGACAACGAGAAAAAAGGGCTGAACACACCCCCATTCACATCGACAGGGCTGTAATGGAGCAGGTCAAGTGTTTCAAGTTCTTTAGTGTCCACATCACCAACAAACTAACATGGTCCAAGCGCACAAGACAGTTGTGAAGGGGGCACGACAACACTCAGGAGACTGAAAAGATTTAGCATGATCCTCAAAAAGTCTACAGCTGCACCATCGAGAATATCCTGACTGGTTGCAACATTACTACACACAGATCATAAAGTAATGTTATCTAGCGAGCCAGCCATCTAACGTCAGCTAGCTAGCTAACAGTAAGCTTTAATTGCAATGAAAATAAACTGACAAAATTAGAAAGGTATAATATTGAAACTGTAGCTAGACTTTATCCGTATATATGGATGAAAGCTTCACGGCAGACTGCAAACACTTTCATTAAATAAGACATCCTGTGTCGTTTCCCTTGCGTAATTTAACAATTGTATTCGTATTTACAGACGTAGAGAATATTGGTATCTTACTGACCTGAAACAAACGCATTTCTGCTTCGCGCTGCAACACTTCCTGTCTGGGTGTGTGCGATGTGAAGAGCTGAACTGACAGGTTCATTCTGCTTCGCGCTCAACACTTCCTGTCTGGTGTTGTGCGCATGTGAAGAGCTGAATGACAGTTCATTTCTGCTTCGCTGCAACACTTCTGTCTGGGAGTTGCGCATGTGAAGAGCTGAATACAGGTTCATTTCTGCTTCCGCTGCAACACTTCCTGTCTGGGTTTGCGCATTGAAGAGCTGAATGACAGGTTCATTTCTGCTTCGCGCGCAACACTTCTGTCTGGGTGTTGTGTGCATGTGAAGAGCTGATGACAGGTTCATTTCTCTTTTCGCGCTGCAACACTTCTGTCTGGGTGTTGCGCATGTGAAGAGCTGAATGACAGGATCATCTGCTTCGCGCTGCAACACTTCCTGTCTGGGGTTGTGTGCATGTGAAGAGCTGAATGACAGGTTCATTTCTGCTTCGCGTGCAACACTTCCTGTCTGGGTGTTGTGCATGTGAAGAGCTGAATGACAGGTTCATTTTTAGAAGCGCTCTGCTCACAGGCATAAAAGTTTGTTTCATTTACTTTAAACAAAAGTCTACTGAAGTGGATTTTGTCCTTGTGTTTTCTTGGCTATTGACATTGTTTTGTTCACAAGCCAGGTTGTTATCTGTTGGGAGTTTCAACTGCTAGGGATACTAGTCAGACTATGGTTGGAGTCCAAACACAAAGTAGACAACCCTCAGCCCTAAACCTTTGAATGACATTTTACATGCGTCACATCCAAGTGTACCTCAGCCTATGTTGACTAAATGACACCAAGGCACCAAGTTTGACACGTGACTACAGTTTGCATTGAATTGAGGGTCATATCAAACCCACAAGCGATTTAAAGTAGTTCACTAGCTCCCTCGAGCTGAATCGACGGCCGAGGGGGTAACGTTTGTTTTAATTGGACCTCTACTTAAGATGGCAATCAAACTGCATCTGGTTTCGACAGGGATTCCCCCCGAGGGAAGTGGCTAGGCGAGGGCTGAGGGGGGTAAAATGTGTTTGACTGCAGCCCTCTATCTCACAGGCACAAACAAGTCCCATTACCACTTTAACCTCCTACCCTTAAGAAAGGGACAGGTGACATTTTGGTTAAAAGACTCAGGTCACAAATTTTTTATTAAATAATACACCACAAGACACTTTACTAGTAATACATGTATTGTTTTAGAAACATTACAATTATAAATATGTTTTTCTGTTCTCATTAAGATGAAAAAGTTTTGTTTAACTAATTAAGTTGATGTAATATTGACTGTGATTGTCTCAGAAATACACCAATGACTTTAAAAGCACTGCAAATTACCTAGATCCACGTTGGCATATCAATAAATAAAAAAATAAGCATTTTACATTTTGGGACGATTTATGTTGAGTTGAAATTGCACTTTGGACAAGACAGAAAAAGTTAGTCGCGAGCCTGCCTGCAGCACTGTGTAACCCTGAGACATGGCAGTAGGCTCCTTGCATCTCAGGTTAATCTGGTGGCTCCAATGGCTTCCTGGTTAAACAGTGTTTCTCAACTCCTCTCCTCCAGTACCCACAGCACATGTCCAGGCAACTAGCCAAGTAAAACAACTCCCTCCTCCAGTACCCAACAGCACAGTCCCAGCAAACTAGCCAAGTAAAACAACTCCTCTCGTCCAGCCCCAACAGCACAATCCCAGCAAACTAGCCAAGTAAAACAACTCCCCTCCTCCAGTACCCCCAACAGCACATGTCCCAGGCTAACTAGCCAAGTAAAACAACTCCTCTCCTCCAGTACCCCCAACAGCACATGTCCCGGGCAAACTAGCCAAGTAAAACAACTCCTCTCCTCCAGTACCCCCAACAGCACATGTCCCGGGCAAACTAGCCAAGTAAAACAACTCCTCTCCTCCAGACCCCCAACAACACATGTCCCGGGCAACTAGCCAAGTAAAACACTCCTCTCCTCCAGACCCCAACAACACATGTCCCGGAAACTAGCCAAGTAAAACAACTCCTCTCCTCCAGTAACCCCAACAACACATGTCCCGGGCAAACTAGCCAAGTAAAAACAACTCCTCTCCTCCAGTACCCCCAACAGCACATGTCCCGGCAACTAGCCAAGGAAAACAACTCCCCTCCTCCAGTACCCCCAACAACACATGTCCCGGGCAACTAGCCAAGTAAAACAACTCCCCTCTCCAGTACCCCCAACAACACATGTCCCGGGCAACTAGCCAAGTAAAACAACTCCCCTCTCCAGTACCCCCAACAACACATGTCCCGGAACTAGCCAAGTAAAACAACTCCCCTCCTCCAGTACCCCAACAACACATGTCCGCGGCAAACTAGCAAGTAAAACAACTCCCCTCCTCCAGTACCCCCAACAACACATGTCCCGCAACAGCCAAGTAAAACAACTTCCTTCCTCCAGTACCCCCAACAGCACATGTCCCGGGCAAAAACTAGCAAGTAAACAACTCCTCTCCTCCAGTACCCCCAAACAGCACATGTCCCGGGCAAACTAGCCAAGTAAACAACTCCCTCCTCCAGTACCCCAACACACATGTCCCGGGCAAACTAGCCAAGTAAAAACAACTCCCCTCTCCAGTACCCCCAACAACACATGTCCCAGGCAAACTAGCCAAGTAAAACAACTTCCTCTCCTCCAGTACCCCCAACAGCACATGTCCCGGCAAACTAGCCAAAGTAAAACAAACTCCTCTCCTCCACATTTTTGATCCACAGCAAAATGGTCTCCCCACACAATTGTAACAAACTACTTTCTCCTCAGAAATTACACACTCCTTTGTCCCATGCCCTCTTCCACACTTCTCACATCTAGGAATCTCCCTCCTACACACTGCTGCAACATGAGTGGCCATAACCATTGGCACCTGAAACACAGTATGGGGTTCGGAACAAACGGTCTCATGGGATAACTAACATCTCCTAGCATGACTTTATCAGGCAAACATTCAATCAAAATTCAAAAGGATAGACATGGTCTCCTCAGTCTCGTSCTCRCCACMGGGTCTKCTTCTCACCAAACKGCGTGYATCAGACACCAGGGATCCTCAACTTCAGTTGATCCATCTCCCTACTCAAAGCCATGGAGGGATTCTTTAATAAAGCACTGATATTGTATTTGTAATCCAGCTGAGCAAGCTTCACTTCTCTGGCATTAACTTTGGCTGCATTTTGGTGTCAATAACAGTTTTTTTTTTAAATCGCTTCAGATGTAAAGTAGTATATTTTCAAAACTGTAAGGACAGAACTCTAAACTGAGAACACTTGTAATGCCTCCTGTCTTATGTTCAGAATCTGTGATTGTGCATTCATTCGAGTTGAACACATCTTTCACCCATGAGTCATTCATGAAGAGTTGTCTGTGAAATACCATGAGAACATCGTTTAGTCAGTATTTAGCTATAGCTTGACACGCAGAACATATTTTTTGTATCCGATGGCAGATCGTGAGCATGTTGTATGTCAGTCTTACAGTTTCATTATGATTACAACGTACATACATAGAACCATCAGATAAAGGGGTTTTGATGGGGTATTGTAAAGCAGTTGGTTAATGTATTGGTGTAGCATTGGATTAGCACGTTGTGTGCATTCCATTGTTCAAGATCACCTTTTCTATGTGACTTGGCAGCTAATACAGAATCAGCTGTCTCTCTGCTTGACAACATTCAGATAATGTGTGGAATATATATGATTTGGTTTGAAAACTTCTAACATAAATTGATGCAAATTGATACATTTATGATGTAAAAATATCTAACGTTACAGTGTTCAGCAGTTATCAAACTATATACGTTAACGAGGCACTCTCAGCCACTAATATGCAGATGATACGGTTTTATATTCAGCTGGCGCCTCCCTGGATTTTGTGTTATATACTCTACAACAAAGCTTTCTTAGTGTCCAACAAGCTTTCTCTACCCTTAACCTTGTTCTGAACACCTCCAAAACAAAGGTCATGTGGTTTGGTTCCCCCACAGGTGTGATTACTACCTCTGAGGGTTTAGAGATTGAGGTAGTCACCTCATACAAGTACTTGGGAGTATGGCTAGACGGTGCACTGTCCTTCTCTCAGCACGTATCAAAGCTGCAGGCTAAAGTTAAATTTAGACTTGGTTTCCTCTATTGTAATCGCTCCTCTTTCACCCCAGCTGTCAAACTAATCCTGATTCAGATGACCATCCTACCCATGCTAGATTACGGAGACATCATTTATAGATCGGCAGGTAAGGGTGCTCTCAAAAGGCTAGATGTTCTTTACCATTCGGCCATCAGATTTGGCACCAATGCTCCTTTTTGGACACATCACAGCACTCTATACTCCTCTGTAAACTGGTCATATCTTTATACCCGTCGCAAGACCCACTGGTTAATGCTTATTTATAAAACCCTCTTAGGCCTCACTCCCCCCATCTGAGATATCTACTGCAGCCCTCATCCTCCACATACNTGTCAGTGACTGACTAAACAAGATAAGAACTGCTGATGCACAAACAGATTACAGAAGGATTTCTTAAGTATTGAGACAATTGAGACATGGATTGTGTATGTGTGCCATATCGAGGGTGAATGGGCAAGACAAAAGATTTAAGTGCCTTTGTATGGTTGTAGGTACCAGGCACACCGGTTTGTGTCAAGAACTGCAACGCTGATGGGTTTTTCACGCTCAACAGTTTCCTGTGTGTATCAAGAATGGTCCACCACCCAAAGGACATCCAGCCAACTTGACACAACAGTGGGAAGCACTGGAGTCAACATGGGCCAGCAGCCTTGTGGAACGCTTTTGACACCAACAAATTGAGGCTGTTCTGAGGGCAAAAAAAGGGGGAGAGGTGTTCTTAATGTTTTGTACACTCAGTGTATATATTTTTTTGGGGGGGCCCTATGCGACAGCTTATGTCGCTTATGCCTGGAGCCTGCCCTGCGTAAAATCTTTCACTCCCAATAACCTTTCTGCTGCTGCTACTTTTATCTTCTGTGACTTCCTCCATCTGTGCAGTAGGCTACAGTTAATTATCATAGAAATGAACGCCAAGAAACCAACCTTGCTAAAACACCAACTGTCCGGGTCACTCAGTCCTGGCCTACTACTTACTGGTATCCTCTCATGATCCCTCACCCTTGGCCCATCACCCATGTTCTGCACTGCTCGAACACTGGCAACATCAACCTGTCTCATAGCCTAGGCAGCCAATACCTTTCTCACTCGCACAGGACATTTTTGATCCACAGCAAAATGGTCTCCCCACACAATTGTAACAAACTACTTTCTCCTCAGAAATTACACACTCCTTTGTCCCATGCCCTCTTCCACACTTCTCACATCTAGGAATCTCCCTCCTACACACTGCTGCAACATGAGTGGCCATAACCATTGGCACCTGAAACACAGTATGGGGTTCGGAACAAACGGTCTCATGGGATAACTAACATCTCCTAGCATGACTTTATCAGGCAAACAYTCAATYAAAATWCAAAAGGATAGACATGGTCTCCTCAGTCTCGTCCTCACCACAGGGTCTTCTTCTCACCAAACGGCGTGTATCAGACACCAGGGATCCTCAACTTCAGTTGATCCATCTCCCTACTCAAAGCCATGGAGGGATTCTTTAATAAAGCACTGATATTGTATTTGTAATTCAGCTGAGCTTCACTTCTCTGACATTAACTTTGGCTGTAGCATTTTGGTGTCAATAACAGTTTTTTTTAAATTGCTTCGGTGCGTTTTTAAGATGTAAAGTAGTATATTTTCAAAACTGTAAGTACAAAACTCTAAACTGAGAACACTTGTAATGCCCCCTGTCTTATGTTCAGAACCTTTGATTGTGCATTCATTTGAGGTGAACACATCTTTCACCCMTGAGTCATTCATGAAGAGTTGTCTGTGAAATATCCTGAGAACATCGTTTAGTCAGTATTTAGCTATAACTTGACATGCAGAATTGTTTTTTACAAACCATATTTTTTTGTATCCGATGGCAGATCGTGAGCATGTTGTATGTCAGTCTTACAGTTTCATTATGATTATAACGTACATACATAGAACCATCAGATAAAGGGGTTTTGATGGGGTATTGTAAAGCAGTTGGTTAATGTATTGGTGTAGCATTGGATTAGCACGGTGTGTGCATTCCATTGTTCAAGATCACCTTTTCTATGTGACTTGGCAGCTAATACAGAATCAGCTGTCTCTCTGCTTGACAACATTCAGATAATGTGTGGAATATATATGATTTGGTTTGAAAACTTCTAACATAAATTGATGTAAATTGATACATTTATGATGTAAAAATATCGAATATTACAGTGTTCAGCAGTTATCAAACTATATACGTTAACGAGGCACTCTCATCCACTAATATGCAGATGATACAGTCTCAGCTGACCCCTCCCTGGATTTTGTGTTAAGTACTCTACAACAAAGCTTTCTTAGTGTCCAACAAGCTTTCTCTACCCTTAACCTTGTTCTGAACACCTCCAAAACAAAGGTAATGTGGTTTGGTAACCCCACAGGTGTGATTACTACCTCTGAGGGTTTAGAGCTTGAGGTAGTCACCTCATACAAGTACTTGGGAGTATGGCTAGATGGTACAATGCCCTTCTCTCAGCACATATCAAAGCTGCAGGCTAAAGTTAAATTTAGACTTGGTTTCCTCTATTGTAATCGCTCCTCTTTCACCCCAGCTGTCAAACTAACCCTGATTCTGATGACCATTGTACCCATGCTTGATTACGGAGACATAATTTATAGATCGGCAGGTAAGGGTGCTCTCGAGCGGCTAGATGTTCTTTACCATTCGGCCATCAGATTTGGCACCAATGCTCCTTTTTGGACACATCACTGCACTCTATACTCCTCTGTAAATTGGTAATCTCTGTATACCCATCGCAAAACCCACTGGTTGATGCTTATTTATAAAACCCTCTTAGGCCTCACTCCCCCCATCTGAGATATCTACTGCAGCCCTCATCCTCCACATACAACACCCGTTCTGCCAGTCACATTCTGTTAAAGGTCCCCAAAGCATACACATCCCTGGTTCGCTCCTCTTTTCAATTAGTTGAAGCTAGCGACTGGAACGAGCTGCAGCAAACACTCAAACTGGACAGTTTTATCTCAATCTCTTCATTCAAAGACTCAGTCATGGACACTCTTACTGACAGTTGTGGCTGCTTTGTGTGATGTATTGTTGTCTCTACCTTCTTGCCCTTTGTGCTTTTGGCTGTGCCCAATAATGTTTGTACCATGTTTTGTGCTGCTACCATGTTGTGTTCCTACCATGCTGTGTTGTCATGTGTTGCTGCCTTGCTATGTTGTTGTCTTAGGTCTCTCTTTATGCAGTGTTGTGTTGTCTCTCTTGTTGTGATGTGTGTATTATCTCAATCTCTTCATTCAAAGACTCAGTCATGGACACTCTTACTGACAGTTGTGGCTGCTTTGTGTGATGTATTGTTGTCTCTACCTTCTTGCCCTTTGTGCTGTTGGCTGTGCCCAATAATGTTTGTACCATGTTTTGTGCTGCTACCATGTTGTGCTCCTACCATGCTGTTTTGCTGCCATGCTGTGTTGTCATGGGTTTCTGCCTTGCTATATTGTTGTCTTAGGTCTCTCTTTATGCAGTGTTGTGTTGTCTCTCTTGTTGTGATGTGTGTATTATCTCAATCTCTTCATTCAAAGACTCAGTCATGGACACTCTTACTGACAGTTGTGGCTGCTTTGTGTGATGTATTGTTGTCTCTACCTTCTTGCCCCTGTCTCTTATACACATCTAGATGTGTATAAGAGACAGTTTCTATAAAACAAGGTCTATTTAAGAAAAAAACATAGATCATTGTATTATTTATTGGTTTCCTGAATGTCAGACTGCGATTTTACTTGGTTTTCTGTAAGCAAAATCAAGACAATGCTGTCCAGAGAAGTGTTTTAGTAGTTGTGCAGAAGAGCCATGGTCGTGTGTACAGTAGTTCCCCTTTAACAGTGCTCCTGTAAAAGTAAAAGCAGAAGTGAGCCATACAGTGTGTGTATGGTGCATGATGTCTGCTTGACTGTTGTGAGAGGACTGACGCTGTGACCTCAAAGACAGAAGCACGGCTCTTCTACAGCCTAGTGAGACGGATGATGATGTGTCATGTGTGGTTTTAGCAGGTGCTGTGTAATGTCAAAATCAAATCACATTTTATTGGTCACGTACACATATTAGCAGATGTTATTGCAGGTGCAGCATAATGTTTGTATTCCTAGCTCCAACAGGGCAGTACTACCTAGCTAAATGCTAAATGCTAGTACTACCGAGCTAAATGCTAAATGCTCGTACTACCGAGCTAAATGCTAAATGCTAGTACTACCGAGCTAAATGCTTATATTTTAATGGAACCTTTATATAACTGGGCAAGTCAGTTAAGAAAAAAATCTTATTTACAATGACGGCCTACCAAAAGGCAAAAGGACTCCTGCGGCGATGGGGGCTGGGATAAAAAATAAATATAAATATAGGACAAAATACACATCACGACAAGAGAGACAACACAACACTACATAAAGAGAGACCTAAGACAACAACATACCATGGCAGCAACACATGACAACACAGCATGGTAGCAACACAACACAACATGACAACAACATGGTAGCAACGCAACATGGCGGCAGCACAACATGGTAGCACCACAAAACATGGTACAAACATTATTGGGCACAGACAACGGCAACAAAGGGCAAGAAGGTAGAGCAACAATCATCACGAAGCAGCCACACTGTCAGTAAGAGTGTCCATGATTGAGTTTTTGAAAGAAGAGATTGAGATAAACTGTCCATTTGAGTGTTGTTGCAGCTCGTTCCAGTCGCTAGCTGCAGTGAACTGAAAAGAGGATCGAACCAGGGATGTGTGTGCTTTGTGGACCTTTAACAGAATGTGACTGGCAGAACGGTGTTGATGTGGAGGATGAGGGCTGCAGTAGATACTCAGATGGGGGGAGTGAGGCCTAAGAGGGTTTTTATAAATAAGCATCAACCAGTGGGTCTTGCGACAGGTATAAAGAGATGACCAGTTTACAGAGGAGTATAGCGAGTGCCCAGTGGATGTGTCCAAAAATGAGCATTGGTGGCAAATCTGATGGCCGAATTAAAGAACATCTAGCTGCTCGAAGGCCCCTTACCTGCGATCTATAAATTACGTCTCCGTAATCTAGCATGGGTAGATGGTCATCTGAATCAGGGTTAGTTTGACAGCTGTGATGAAAGAGGAGCGATTACGATAGAGGAAACTAAGTCAGATTTAACTCTTAGCCTGCAGCTTTGATATGTGCTGAGAGAAGGACAGTGCACCTCTAGCCATACTCCCAAGTACTTTATTGAGGTGACTACCTCAATCTCTAAACCCTCAGAGGTAGTAATCACACCTGTGGGGAAACAAACCACATGACCTTTGTTTTGGAGGTGTTCAGAACAAGGTTAAGGCAGAGAAAGCTTATTGGACACTCAGAAAGCTTTGTTGTAGAGTGTTTCACAAAAACCGGGGTGGAGCCAGCTGAGACTGTATCATCTGCATATAATGATGATGATGAGCTTCCTACTGCTTGAGCATGTTGTGGATGTAAATTTGAGAGAGAGTTAGTTGTCCTAGTTGACCTTGGGTACTCCCTTGGTGACAGGCAGTGGCTGAGACAGCAGATTTCTGACTTTATACACTGCACTCTTTGAGAGAGGTAGTTAGCAAACAGACCAAAGACCCCTCAGAGACACCAATCTCCTTAACCTGGCCCAAGAAGGAATGGAAGACCATATCAAAATATTGGTCAAGTCAACATAAATACCTAACTAAATACCTAACTAAATGCTTGTTTCTAGCGCCAACAGTGCAATAATACCTAACAATACAAAACAATACACAAAAAATCCCAAAATAAAAAGAAAGGAATTAAGAAATATCAGAAAGAGCAACGTCAGAGTCCAGAATTAAATATATATAGTACGATGATGGTGTGTATAGACAGTATGGACAGTATAGTGAATAGAAAATGTGTACAGCAGTAGTTGTATAGGATGAACCTTGACTAGAATACAGTATATACATTGAAGTGGGTAAACAGTATGTAAACATTAAGTGACCAGTGTTCAATAGCTACGTACATAGGGCAGCAGTCTCTAAAACCGAGTGGACACTATAAACTTTAATCTAACATTACTGAGCGTCTCACTTTAAACTACGGTCTTTCCTGTAGTTTGTTGTGTTGTTGCCAACGTAGTGGTGCCACACTAAACTATGTGACACAGACAGGAAGTCACACACTACATGATTATTCACTTGGATGTGATGATTCTTGATACCACGCTGTCTCGTGAAAAACAATGTTGTGATTAGATTGTAACGTGGCTACGATGAGCTGTGGCTCAAAGCAGACTCATAGAGGTTCAGTCAGACATTCACGCTGCCATACAGAGTTGAAATGTCAATACATGTGGAATTGAATAACATTGATTGAAATATTCAGAGCTGGAAGGATTTTACACTTTAGCTTTGGTTAAAGGCAAGTACAAAAGTATACCAGTATTAGTCATTAGTCCTGCTCTAGTCTATATATTCATACATGTATTAGTCATTAGTCCTGCTCTAGTCTATATATTAACAGTATTAGTCATTAGTCCTGCTCTAGTCTATATATTCATACCAGTATTAGTCATTAGTCCTGCTCTAGTCTATAATTCATACTAGTATAGTCATTAGTCCTGCTCTAGTCTATATATCATACAGTATGTCATTTAGTCCTGCTCTAGTCTATATATTCATACCAGTATAGTCATTAGTCCTGCTCTAGTCTATATATTCATACCAGTATTAGTCATAGTCCTGCTCTAGTCTATATATTCATACCAGTATTAGTCATTAGTCCTGCTCTAGTCTATATATTCATACCAGTATAGTCATTAGTCCTGCTCTAGTCTATATATTCATACAGTATTAGTCATTAGTCCTGCTCTAGTCTATTATATTCATACCAGTATTAGTCATTAGTCCTGCTCTAGTCTATATATTCATACCAGTATTAGTCATTAGTCCTGCTCTAGTCTATATATTCATACCAGTATTAGTTATTAGTCCTGCTCTAGTCTATATATTCTACACAGTATTAGTCATTAGTCCTGCTCTAGTCTATATATTCATACTAGTATTAGTCATTAGTCCTGGTCTAGTCTATATATTCATACCAGTATTAGTCATTAGTCCTGCTCTAGTCTATATATTCATACAGTATAGTCATTAGTCTGGTCTATTATATTCATCCAGTATTAGTCATTAGTCCTGTCTAGTCTATATATTCTGGTTGATGTGAAACAACGTCATCATCTCACTGGCTTCTTCTCTGACGAGCTCTCATTGGCTGTTGCTGATCACCGTTCTCAAAAGTGTCGTTGCACATCTCACACCTCAAGAGCATTCCAGATTTTGTGCCGATGAAATCAAACACGTTTTAAAAATATCAGGACGTCTGGGACGGCTCAAAGCAACGGGACGATGATCCTCAGATTGTGTCTCTGACCCGCTCACATCATCAGTGACAGCCGTGCGCCCCAGGTAGGCAACCACATGGGGGATTTTGTCTCCGATCTCAAAAACTTGTCTGGGACAGCTAAATCGTGGCCAAAGTCGTGTCGTGTACACCCGGCTTAATGTGCAGGGTAGAGTACCGGGTGGTAGCCAGCTAATGACAGTGACTAAGTTCAGGGCAGGGTACCGGGTGGTAGCCAGCTAATGACAGTGACTAAGTTCAGGGCAGGGTACTGGGCGGCAGTCGGCTAGTGACAGTGACTAAGTTCAGGGCAGGGTACTGGGCGGCAGTCGGCTAGTGGTGGTGGCTGTTTAACAGTCTGATGGCCTGGAGATAGAAGCTGTTTCTCAGTCTCTCGGTCCCAGATTTGATGCACCTGTACTGTCTCTGCCTTCTAGATGGTAGTGGGGTGAACAGGCCGTGGCTCGGGTGGCTGAGGTCATTGATGATATTCTTGTCTTTCCTGTGACACAGAGTGCTGTAGGTGTCCTGAAGGACAGGCAGTGTGACCCCGGTGATGTGTTGGGCTGACCGCACCACCCTCTGGAGAGCCCTGCGGTTGCAGATGCTGCAATTGCCATACCAGGCGGTGATACAGCCCGATAGGATGCTCTCAATGGTACATCTGTCTTAGGGGCCAAGCCAAATTTCTYCAGCCTCYTGTCTYCTTGTCTGTGATGTGTACRCCGAGGAACTTGAAGCTTTCCACCTTCTCCACCAGCAATGTGGATGGGGGCGTGCTTTCTCTGTTGTCTCCTGAAGTCCACRATCATCTCCTTTGTTTTGTTGACGTTGAGTGTGAGGTTATTTTCCTGGCACCATTCCGCCAGGGCCCTCACCTCCTCCCCGTAGGCCGTCTCGTCRTTGTTGGTAATCAAGCCTACCACTGTAGTGTCGTCTGCAAACTTGATGATTGAGTTGGAGGCGTGTGAAGCCACGCAGTCGTGGGTGAACAGGGAGCACAGGAGAGGGCTGAGCACGCACCTTGTGGGCCCTGTGTTGAGGTCAGCATAATGTAAGTGTTGTTGCCTACCTTCACCACCTGGGGTCGCCCGTCAGGACGTCCAGGACCCAGTTGCACAGGGCGGGGTGTGCAGAAAGAGACATCTCTTCTGGTTGTTGAGTATTTGATAAAAGGTGTGAATCTTGAAAGTGCTTTCTGATGTCACTGTTTACGTTATATGTGTGGGAAAGGGAGAGGGGGGAGTGGAGGAGAGAGAGAGAGGTTAGATAGGTAGGTGTGTGTGTGTTGGTGATGTGTTCTGTATCTCTATCCCTGTGTTTAACAGGACTGTATCCTCTATGGTGCACACTGTAGCTGCTGGCCATGCATTTCCATCTTGTTGGGATCCAAATGTAAGGTGGGATTCTAGACTGTGATGTCACTGTGTGGGGGTGATGAGAATACTGGTGGTGTGTCGTGGTGTTCGGGGTTGGTTCGAAATGTGACCTTTGGGCTCTGTTGGCTTGTCACCACCCTCCACCCCTTTCCACTTCCTCCTCTCCCCCTCCTCCTCTCACCCACAGCCAAGAGGTATAGCTGCACATTCACATTCTGCAAAGTGGTTCAAAGTCCCTGGCTACCGGGCAAAAACAAGAGGACCACAATGGAATAGAAAACAAAAACTGTTATCCTTGATGATTTAAAATACGTTGCATCTACTGTGTGGTGGAATTGTGTTTTTACATGATCAAATAAATCAAATCAAATAAAAAAGTTTTGTTACACACAGTTTCAGCAGCTGAAGACAAAGCCTAACATTACTGCTACACCAAACAATGGGATCCTAACATTACTGCTACACCAAACAATGGGTCCTAACATTACTGCTACACCAACATAGGGGATCCTAACATTACTGCTACACCAAACAATGGGGAGATCCTAACACTTACTGCTACACCAAACAATGGGGGTCCTAACATTACTGCTACACAACAAGGGGATCCTAACATTACTGGCTACACCAAACAATGGGGATCCTAACATTACTGCTACACCAAACAATGGGGATCCTAACATTACTGCTACACCAAACAATGGGGGTCCTAACATTACTGCTACACCAAACAATGGGACTAACATTACTGCTAACCAAACAAGGGGACCTACATTACTGCTATACCAAACAATGGGGATCCTACATTATGCTACACCAAACAATGGGGACTCTAACATTACTGCTACACCAAACAATGGGGATCCTAAACACTTACTGCTACACCAAACAATGGGGATCAACATTACTGCTACACCAAACAATGGGGATCCTAACATTACTGCTACACCAAACAATGGGGATCCTAACATTACTGCTACACCAAACAATGGGGATCCTAACATTACTGCTACACCAAACAATGGGGATCCTACATTACTGCTACACCAAACAATGGGGGGATCCTAACATTACTGCTACACCAAACAATGGGGATCCTAACATTACTGCTACACCAAACAATGGGGATCCTAACATTACTGCTACACCAAACAATGGGGAATCCTACTCTGCACACAAACAATGGGGATCCTAACATTACTGCTACACCAAACAATGGGGAGTCTAACATTACTGCTACACCAAACAATGGGGATCCTAACATTACTGCTACACAAACAATGGGGATCCTAACATTACTGCTACACCAAACAATGGGATCCTAACATTACTGCTACACCAAACAATGGGGGGGAGATCCTAACATTACTGCTACCACCAAACAATGGGGATCCTAACATTACTGCTACACCAAACAATGGGGATCCTAACATTACTGCTACACCAAACAATGGGGATCCTAACATTACTGCTACACCAAACAATGGGATCCCTAACATTACTGCTACACCAAACAATGGGGATCCTAACATTACTGCTACACCAAACAATGGGGATCTACATTACTGCTACACCAAACAATGGGGATCCTAACATTACTGCTACACCAAACAATGGGGAGTCCTAACATTACTGCTACACCAAACAATGGGGAGTCTAACATTACTGCTACACCAAACAATGGGGAGTCTACATTACTGCTACACCAAACAATGGGGTCTAACATTACTGCTACACCAAACAATGGGAGTCTAACATTACTGCTACACCAAACAATGGGAGTCTAACATTACTGCTACACCAAACAATGAGGTCCTAAACGATAGGGCTAACATTATGCTACACCAAACATAATGGGGATCCTACATTACTGCTACACCAAACAATGGGGAGATCCTAACATTACTGCTACACCAAACAATGGGGATCCTAACATTACTGCTACACCAAAACAATGGGGATCCTAACATTACTGCTACACCAAACAATGGGATCCTAACATTACTGCTACACCAAACAATGGGGATCTAACTACTGCTACCCAAACAATGGGGATCCTAACATTACTGCTACACCAAACAATGGGGATCCTAACATTACTGCTACACCAAACAATGGGATCTAACATTACTTTGCTACACCAAACAATGGGATCCTAACATTACTGCTACACCAAACAATGGGGATCCTAACATTACTGCTACACCAAACAATGGGGAGTCTAACATTACTGCTACACCAAACAATGGGGATGATCCTAACATTACTGCTACACCAAACAAGGCACTCTGAGACATTACTCGCTACACCCAAACAATGGGGAAGAGATCCTAACATTACTGCTACACCAAACAATGGGGAAATTCCAGACCTGTCCAACAATTACTCGCTACACACAAACAATGGGGTCCTAACATTATGCTACACCAAACAATGGGTCCTAACAATTACTGCTACACCAAACTGTAACCAATTAGGTAGGGATGCCTAACAATCTACTGTCTACACCAAACAAGGGGAATCCTAACATTACATGCTACACCAAACAATGGGGTCTCCTAACTTACTGCTACAACCAAACATGGGAGCTAGGACTTAACATTACTCAGTCTTACACCAAACAATTTGGGTGATCCTAAGAACAATTACTGCTACACCAAACAATGATGGGATCTCTAACCAAGAAATTGAACTGCTCACATTTGACACCAAACAAATTTGTGGGATCCTAACATTACTGCTGTACACCAAACAATGGGTAACCTACATTACTGCTACACCAAACAATGGGATCCTAACATTACTGCTACACCAAACAATGGGGTGAGAGTCTAACATTACTGCTACACCAAACAATGGGGATCCTAACATTACTGCTACACCAAACAATGGGGACTAACTCATTACATGTTATGCTACACCAAACAATGGGGATCTCCTAACATTCTGCTTACACCAAACAATGGGGTCCTAACAAATTACTGTACTACGACCAAATCAATGGGGATCCTAAACATTACTGCTACACCAAACAATGGGAGTCTAACATTACTGCTACACCAAACAATGGGGATCCTAACATTACTGCTACACCAAACAATGGGATCCTAACATTACTGCTACACCAAACAATGGGGATCCTAACATTACTGCCTACACAAACAATGGGGATCCTAACATTACTGCTACACCAAACAATGGGGCCTAACATTACTGCTACACCAAACAATGGGGAGCCTAACATTACTGCTACACCAAACAATGGGGAGTCTAACATTTACTGCTACACCAAACAATGGGGATCCCTAACATTACTGCTACACCAAACAATGGGATCCTAACATTACTGCTACACCAAACAATGGGGATCCTAACATTCCTGCTACACCAAACAATGGGGATCCTAACATTACTGCTACACCAAACAATGGGGATCCTAAACTTACTGCTACACCAAACAATGGGACAAGCCTAAATTACTGCTACACCAAACAATTGGGACAAAGCCTAAATTACTGCTACACCAAACAATGGACAAATCCTAAATTACTGCTACACCAAACAATGGGGACCTAACATTACCGCTACACCAAACAATGGGACTCTAACATTACTGCTACACCAAAACAATGGGGCCTAACATTACTGCTTACACCAAACAATGGGACTCTAACATTACTGCTACACCAAACAATGGGGATGCCTAACATTACTGCTACACCAAACAATGGGGATCCTAACATTACCGCTACACCAAACAATGGGGAGCCTAACATTACTGCTAACCACACATGGTCCTAAATTACTGCTACACCAAACAATGGGGATCCTAACATTACTGCTACACCAAACAATGGGGACTCTAACATTACTGCTCACCAAAACAATGGGGATCCTAACATTACTGCTACACCAAACAATGGGGATCACAACATTACTGCTACACCAAACAATGGGGACCTAACATTACTGCTACACCAAACAATGGGGAGTCTAACATTACTGCTACACCAAAACAATGGGATCTAACATTACTGCTACACCAAACAATGGGGATCCTAACATTACTGCTACACCAAACAATGGCCGGACCTAACATTACTGCTACAACAAACAATGGGGATCCTAACATTACTGCTACACCAAACAATGGGGCAAATCATAACATTACTGCTACACCAAACAATGGGGACTCTAACATTACTGCTACACCAAACAATGGGGACTCTAACATTACTGCTTACACCAAACAATGGGTGACGTCTAACATTACTGCTACACCAAAAACAATGGGGACTCTAACATTACTGCTACACCAAACAATGGGGATTCTAACATTACTGCTACACCAAACAATGGGGAGTCTAACATTACTGCTACACCAAACAAAATGGGGACACCTAACATTACTGCTACACCAAACAATGGGGCCTAACATTACTGCTACACCAAACAATGGGAGTCTAAATTACTGCTACACCAAACAATGGGGACTCTAACATTACTGCTACACCAAACAATGGGGAGTCTAACATTACTGCTACACCAAACAATGGGGAGTCTAACATTACTGCTACACCAAACAATGGGACAAAGCCCACATTACTGCTACACCAAACAATGGGGATCCTAACATTACTGCTACACCAAACAATGGGCGATCCTAACATTACTGCTACACCAAACAAGGGGATCCTAACATTACTGCTACACCAAACAATGGGGACTCTAACATTACTGCTACACCAAACAATGGGAGTCTAACATTACTGCTATACCAAAACAATGGGGATCCTAACATTACTGCTACACCAAACAATGGGGTCCTAACATTACTGCTACACCAAACATGGGACAAGCGAAATTAATCTTAGTTTTCAAGCTGGTGCGCACCTGAGACAAATGAGAGACAGAGAAGTTTAGACATTCCCTTCTATTCACCATCTCTGGTCCCTGTGTACATATCTGTCCCGTGTGACCATCTCGTTACAGTGACAATCTCTGTCTCTGTGTGACCATCTCTGTCTCTGTTGACCATATCTGTCCCTGTGTGACCATATCTGTCCCTGTGTGACCATCTCTGTGTGACCATCTCTTCCCTGTGTGACCATCTCTGTGTGACCATCTCTTGTCCCTGTGTGACCATATCTGTCCCTGTGTGACACATCTCGTGTGACCATCTCTGTCCCCGTGTGACCATCTCTGTCCCGTGTGACAATCTCTGTCTCCGGTGACCATCTCTTGTCCCTGTGTGACCATATCTGTCCTGTGTGACCATCCTCTGTGTGACATCTCTGTCCCTGTGTGACCATCTCTGTGTGACCATTCTGTCCCTGTGTGACCATATCTTCCCTGTGTGACATCTCTGTGTGACCATCTCTGTCCCCGGTGACCAATCTATCCCGTGTGCATCCCTTCCCGTGTGACCCATTCTCTTCTCCGTGTGACCATCTCTGTCCCTGTGTGACAATATCTGTCCCTGTGTGACCATCTCTGTCTCTGTGTGACCATGCTGCTCTGGTGAATCTCTGTCCCCGTGTGACCATCTGTCCCCGTGTGACCATCTCTGTCTCTGTGTGACCATCTCTGTCCCCGTGATGACCATCTCTGTCCGTGTGACCATCTCTGTCCCGTTGACCATCTCCTGTCCCTGTGTGACCATCTCTGTCTCTGTGTGACCATCCTGTCCCCGATGTGACCATCTCTGTCTCTGTGTGACCATCTCTGTCTCTTGTGTGACCAATCTCTGTCCCTGTGTGACATCTCTGTCCCTGTGTGACCATCTCTGTCCCCGTGTGACCATCTCTGTCTCGGTGACCATCTCTGTCTCTGTGTGACCATCTCTGCCTGTTGACCATCTCTGTTCCCTGTTGTACCATCTCTGTCCCGTGTGGACATCTCTGTCCCCGTGTAACCATGTCCTGTGACCATCTCTGTCCCTGTGTGAACATCTCTGTCCCTGTGTGACCATCTCTGTGTGACCATCTCGTGTCCCTGTGTGACCATATCTGTCCCTGTGTGACCATCTCTGTGTGTGACCATCTCTGTCCCCGTGTGACCATATCTATCCCCGTGTGACCATTCTGTCCCCGTGTGACCATCTCTGTCTCCGTGTGACCATCTCTGTCCCTGTGTGACAATCTCTGTCCCTGTGTGACCATCTCTGTCTCTGTGTGACCATCCTGTCTCTGTGTGACCATCTCTGTCCCCGTGTGACCATCTCTGTCCCCGTGTGACATCTCTGTCCTTGTGACCATCTCTGTCCCCGTTGGACCATCTCTGTCCCTGTGTGACCATCTCTGTCCCGTGTGACCATCTCTGTCCCTGTGTGACCATCTCTGTCTCTGTGTGACCATCTCTGTCCTCCGTGTGACCATCTCTGTCTCTGTGTGACCATCTCTGTCTCGTGTGACCATCTCTGTCCCTGTGTGACCATCTCTGTCCCTGTGTGACCATCTCTGTCCCCGTGTAACCATCTCTGTCCCCTGTGACCATCTCTTCCCTGTGTGACCATTCTCTGTCCCCGTGTGACCATCTCTGTGTCCCTGTGTGACCATCTCTGTCCCGTGTGACCATCTCTGTTGACCATCTCTGTCCCTGCTGTGACCATATCTGTCCCTGTGTGACATCTCTGTGTGGACCATCTCTGTCTCCGTGTGACCATCTCTGTCCCTGTGTGACAATCTCTGTCCCTGTGTGACCATCTCTGTCTCGTGTGACATCCTGTCTCTGTGTGACCATCTCTGTCCCCGTGTGACCATCTCTGTCCCCGTGTGACCATCTCTGTTCTCTGTTGTGACCATCTCTGTCCCCGTGTGACCATCTCTGTCCCTGTGTTGACCATCTCTGTCCCCGTGTGACCATCTCTGTCCCTGTGTGACCATCTCTGTTCTGTCGTGACCATCTCTGTCCCCGTGTGACCATCTCTGTCCTCTGTGTGACCATCTCTGTCTCTGTTGGACCATCTCTGTCCCTGTGTGACCATCTCTGTCCCTGTGTGACCATCTCTGTCCCCGTGTAACCATCTCTGTCCCCGTGTGACCATCTCTGTTCCCCGTGTAACCATCTTTGTCCCCGTGTGACCATCTCTGTCCCCGTGTGACCATCTCTGTCCCCGTGTGACCATCTCTGTCTCAGTGTGACCATCTCTGTCCCGTGTGACCATCTCTGTCCCCGTGTGACCATCTCTGTCTCTGTGTGACATCTCTGTCCCCGTGTGACCATCTCTGTCCCTGTGTGACCATCTCTGTCCCCGTGTGACCATCGCTGTCCCTGTGTGACCATCTCTGTCTCTGCTGTTGACCATCTCGTGTCCCTGTGTGACCATCTCTGTCTCTGTGTGACCATCTCTGTCCCTGTGTGACCATCTCTGTCCCTGTGTGACCATCTCTGTCCCCGTGTAACCATCTCTGTACCCGGTGACCATCTCTGTCTCTGTGTGACCATCTCTGTCCCCGTGTAACCATCTCTGTCCCCGTGTGACCATCTCTGTCTCTGTGTGACCATCTCTGTCCCCTGTGTGACCATTGCTTAATGACAGTGAAGGCCTAGATTCAATATGCATGCGGAGGATCTGCGCTAACACGTCATTTAAATGTAAAGGAAATGTTTCCCACGTTCCTGCATCCAGGAGATATTTCTCCTTTTTCAAAGGTTGTATGTGACTCAGTTCCTATACAGTTCCTGCCCAGAGAAATGATTGTGTTCCTGTGACGTTGCGTCATGTTATTTGCCGGGAGCACATCTGAGTGGCTTGAGGCTTCTATGGTTACTTTCCATCTAAGTCCCTCAACATGTGTGAGTTAGAGAGTGAGTGTGTGTGTGTGTCGTGTGTGTGTGTGTGTGTGTGTGTGTGTGTGTGTGTGTGTGTGTGTGTGTGCCTGTGTGTGTGTGTGTGTGTGTGTGTGTGTGTGTGTGTGTGTTGTGTGTGGTGGTGGTGTTTGTGTTGTTGGTGTGAGAGAGCAATCAGTGTGTGTGTGTGTGTGTGAGCACGCGTATGTGTGTGACTCAAGGCGTGTTGTTGACATGAACCTGTTTGCCCGTCAGAAGAGGAAGTCAAATGTTTGACTGCGTTGCAAATCCCATAATGCCTCTCAATGGAAAGTCACACCGAGGGCCAGTTCTCTGACTAATTATTATTCTGATTGTCTGGGTGTGTTAATCAAACACAATTTTCATTATGTTTTAATCAATAAAAAAAAGTATTTTAGTTTATCCATGTTTTCTAATACAATGCATTCTTATGATGTTATAGCTAATGTACCGTTAAAGTTATATCAGGTCAGACCGATAAACAATAAAAAAGTTTCTAGTAAACTACATACATTAAACTACATACTACAGTAACTGTTCCCTTGCCACTGTCTCCAGTCCTGGCCTCACAAGCATCTAGAAGGTCATAACGGTTATATCTGTGTCCCAAATGGCACCCTATTCCTTATATAGTGCACTACTTTTGACCAGGGCCCTATGCTCCTATGATCCCTATGTTATAGGGCTTTGGTCAAAAGTAGTGCACTATACAGGGAATAGGGTTCCATTGGGAACGCACACACTGTACCTGGTGCCACATGAATGGGATTTCCCCCATGCTCTGAAATCTGAGATAAATGTTATGTGAGCTATACTTAAAATGTACTGCAAGAAGACTGGAAAGGGCAGGAACACACACAGTAGGGTAGGAAGGTATAATAATCACTTTCCATTTGAGATTAAGAATTTTGACCTAGTCATATTTTCCAGGCAGTGCTCATTGAAAATAAATGTTGATCTATATTATTGTTGATATTGGAATATTTTGGCTTGTTTTCAAGTCATAAGTACCTCAACATAATTTTTTTCAGATTCCCTTTTCATGCAGATACATCAGAATAATAACTTTTCTGGATAAAGTGTTATCCAGACGCACTGATTAGTGGAGGAAATAAAACTCACAATCCACCTGATATTGTGACTGATTGTCTAGAGACTATTGTGTTGGAGAGATACTATAGCTTGAATCATACAAGTCTTTGCCCTGCTTCTGTTATAATGTTCAGTGAGGAGAGATGCTAGAGTTAACTTCCTGATCTGACGTGATTGGGAGCTGTTGGGGGGGAAGGAAGACAGGAAGAGGGAGGAGAGAAAGCAGAGAAGGAGGAGTGTTACTGGAAATAAGAGCAGGTCAGTCAGGTATATCACATCCCCTCTGGCTGTGTTCCAGGAAATGAGGAAGACACACACACACACACACAAACAACACACCTACACACACACCTACACACTTATGAGTGGGCTGGCCTAATGACATAGTTACATAACAAACAGTGAAATATTTGCATCAGAACTGTGACGCTACAATTCACGCCTCACGTTCACAATGTTTCCCTGCGTAAACCCTGACCTTCTCTGTGAGGAGATCACAGTAGGAACGGACTAGAAGGCTGCGGGATTCTTTCATGTTGTAGTACAACTTCCTGCTGCTGCTGATGACATCATAGTGTAATGTGAATGGAGTGTGTTGTACTGTGTCAGCCATATACAGTATGTCTCACCTATCCACCTCATTACAGTACTTTTGATTACTGATTACATAATGGCTCACCTATCCATGTCATTACGTTGTTATTTGAATGTAATTAAGAGGGAAGACTAAACATCCAAACTGAATTCATGTTAAGTTGACTGCTTGATGTTCACACTGTAGTGTACAGTTGTAACCAACCTGGTTTCAAACCCAGATGTTATCCCACCGAGCTAAAGCCTGATCGTAGCTCTTGAAGCTGCCATGAGTCGTCAAGTCTCAGAGGCAGGGTTACATTACCGTGAGTTGTGGTGTACACATGAACCAAAAGCAAAAGTCCTGGAGCAGGATGCTAATTCAGTATCCTCTCTGTGAGGTTAGCTAGCTTTAGCCTGCCCTGTCACCACAGTGCGTAGTGGTGTGTTACAGAGAGACAGGCAGGATGCTAGTTCAGTATCCTCTCTGTGAGGTTAGCTAGCTTTAGCCTGCCCTGTCACCACAGTGCGTAGTGGTGTGTTACAGAGAGACAGGCAGGATGCTACGTTTTTCTACAGCATTTCATCTCAGGTGTTGATAAGAAAGAACAACACACACATCCAGAAAACGCGTCCTGTATTCACAGGTAATGACGTCCCTGTGTTTCTGATATGGACCAGCAGAAAGTACCTTCTCCATGCTTAACGCCATCCCTTATGTGAAAAGAATCTCAGGTGTGGTGTATGTCATTTAGCAGAAACTGTMATTCACGTTAGGATCGGGGCGAGGGGAGGGCTTTGCTGTCATGTCTGCAACACAACCTCCAAAAGAGACTTCAAATGGAGACTTTTGCCATAAAACTTCAGTTAACAAATTCCCAATCTGCCCTCAAACCATCATGGTCACCTAATAACCCCAGTTTATAATTGGCTCATTCATCCCCCTCCTCTCCCCTGTAACTATTCCCCAGTCGTTGCTGCAAATGAGAACGTGTTCTCAGTCAACTTACCTGGTAAAATAACGGTAAAATATAAAAAAATAAATAAAACAAAGATTATGAAGTGTGTTGCCCTTTTATTTATGAAATGTGTTGCCTTTTTAATTACAGAGTATTTTGCATCTGTTAGCTGTCAGTCAAACTGCGCAAAAAAGGGAAATCGAAACGTACTTTAGGCATTAATACCGAGTGGTTAAGGTCAGGGTTTGGGATAGGGTTAAACAAGGTTAGGCATTAATTCCGAGTGGTTAAGGTCAGGGTTGGGATAGGGTTAAACTTAAGGTTAGGCATTAATACCGAGTGGTTAAGGTCAGGGTTTGGGATAGGGTTAAACTTAAGTTTAGGCATTAATACCGAGTGGTTAAGGTCAGGGTTTGGGATAGGGTTAAACTTAAGTGAGCATTAATACCGAGTGGTTAAGGTCAGGGTTTGGGATAGGTTAAACTTAAGGTTAGGCATTAATTCCGAGTGTTAAGGTCAGGGTTTGGGATAGGGTTAACTTAAGGTTAGGCATTATTCCGAGTGGTTAAGGTCAGGGTTTGGGATAGGGTTAAACTTAAGGTTAGGCATTAATCCGAGTGGTTAAGGTCAGGGTTTGGGATAGGGTTAAACTTAAGTTAGGCATAAACCGAGTGGTTAAGGTCAGGGTTTGGGATAGGGTTAAACTTAAGTTAGGCATTCACCGAGTGGTTAAGGTCAGGGTTTGGGATAGGGTTAAACTTAAGGTTAGGCATTCATTCCGAGTGTTTAAGGTCAGGGTTTGGGATAGGGTTAAACTTAAGGTTAGGCATTATCCGAGTGTTTAAGGTCAGGTTGGATAGTAATTCCGTTGGCTCAGTTGGTAGAGCATGCGCTTCAACGCCAGTTGTGGGTATTCCAGGACAGGTGATATGTATGATAATGAGTGCTCTGGATAAGCGTCAGCTAAATGACTTAAATGTAATGTAATGTAATGCATTCATTCAGAGTGTTTAAGGTCAGGGTTTGGGGTAGTAAACTTAAGGTTAGGCATTATTACCGATGGTTAGGTCAGGGTTGGATAGGGTTAAACTTAAGGTTAGGCATTAATTCCGAGTGGTTAAGGTCAGGGGTTGGATAGGGTTAAACTTAAGGTTTAGGCATTAATTCCGAGTGGTTAAGGTCAGGGTTTGGGATAGGGTTAAACTAAGGTTAGGCATCTTCAGAGTTTTAAGGTCAGGGTTTGGGATAGGTTAAACTTAAGTTAGGCATTAATTCCGAGTGTTTAAGGTCAGGATTAAGGTTTGCTAGATGAACCTGCGATGCTCGGACCGTAGCTAGCGTTTAAGCCCATCTTCAACAGGTAACAGACACTTCTGTTGCCCCTAGTGGAGGGTTGGAAATTGCCATGAAAAAGAAAATGCCACACCATAACTTCACTATTCCAGAAATGTCTGGACAAGGAATAGTCCACTGGTGTTTGGGCTGCATCTGTAATGACCATGTGTCTATGTAGGCTACTTAGTTCTTGAACCCTAGGCTAGCTGTTGAAACATATGTTCTATGTAGGCTACTTAGAGTTCTGAACCTAGGCTAGCTGTTGAAACATATGTTCTATGTAGGCTACTTACAGTTCTGAACCCTAGGCTAGCTGTTGAAACATATGTTCTATGAGGCTACTTAGTTCTGAACCCTAGGCTAGCTGTTGAAACATATGTTCTATGTAGGCTACTTACAGTTCTGAACCCTAGGCTAGCTGTTGAAACATATGTTCTATGTAGGCTACTTAGAGTTCTGAACCCTAGGCTAGCTGTTGAAACATATGTTCTATGTAGGCTACTTAGAGTTCTGAACCCTAGGCTAGCTGTTGAAACATATGTTCTATGTAGGCTACTTACAGTTCTGAACCCTAGGCTAGCTGTTGAAACACATGTTCTATGTAGGCTACTTAGATTCTGAACCCTAGGCTAGTTGTTGAAACATATGTTCTATGTAGGCTACTTAGAGTTCTGAACCCTAGGCTAGCTGTTGAAACATATGTTCTATGTAGGCTACTTAGAGTTCTGAACCCTAGGCTAGCTGTTGAACATATGTTCTATGTAGGCTACTTACAGTTCTGAACCCTAGGCTAGCTGTTGAAACATATGTTCTATGTAGGCTACTTAGTTCTGAACCCTAGGCTAGCTGTGTGAAACATATGTTCTATGTAGGCTACTTACAGTTCTGAACCCTAGGCTAGCTGTTGAAACATATGTTCTATGTAGGCTACTTAGAGTTCTGAACCCTAGGCTAGCTGTTGAAACATATGTTCTATGTAGGCTACTTAGAGTTCTGAACCCTAGGCTAGCTGTTGAAACATATGTTCTATGTAGGCTACTTACAGTTCTGAACCCTAGGCAGCTGTTGAAACACATGTTCTATGTAGGCTACTTAGAGTTCTGAACCCTAGGCTAGTTGTTGAAACATATTTTCTATGTAGGCTACTTAGAGTTCTGAACCCTAGGCTAGCTGTTGAAACATATGTTCTATGTAGCTACTTACAGTTCTGAACCCTAGGCTAGCTGTTGAAACATATGTTCTATGTAGGCTACTTAGAGTTCTGAACCCTAGGCTAGCTGTTGAAACACATGTTCTATGTAGGCTACTTACAGTTCTGAACCCTAGGCTAGCTGTTGAAACATATGTTCTATGTAGGCTACTTAGAGTTCTGAACCCTAGGCTAGCTGTCGAAACACATGTTCTATGTAGGCTACTTAGAGTTCTGAACCCTAGGCTAGCTGTCGAAACACATGTTCTATGTAGGTACTTACAGTTCTGAACCCTAGGCTAGCTGTTGAAACATATGTTTATGTAGGCTACTTAGAGTTCTGAACCCTAGCTAGCTGTTGAAACATATTTTCTATGTAGGCTACTTAGAGTTCTGAACCCTAGGCTAGCTGTTGAAAACACATGTTCTATGTAGGCTACTTAGAGTTCTGAACCCTAGGCTAGCTGTTGAAACACATGTTCTATGTAGGCTACTTAGAGTTCTGAACCCTAGGCTAGCTGTTGAAACATATGTTCTATGTAGGCTACTTAGAGTTCTGAACCCTAGGCTAGCTGTTGAAACATATGTTCTATGTAGGCTACTTAGAGTTCTGAACCCTGCTAGCTGTTTAAACATATGTTCTATGTAGGCTACTTAGAGTTCTGAACCCTAGGCTAGCTGTTGAAACACATGTTCTATGTAGGCTACTTACAGTTCTGAACCCTAGGCTAGCTGTGAAACACATGCAAAAACACTAGCGAAAATGCTTTTTGAGGGCCAAGGCCTGTTTGAGAAGGAAAAGTATCATTTTACAACAAAAAGGAACCAGAGAGGAGAGTGTTAACAGGTATTGTGCTTTGCATAGATACAATCGGATTCAATCCTCTCTCTCTCTCTCTCTCTCTCTCTCTCTCTCTCTCTCTTTCTTTCTATTTCTCTTCCCCTCCCCTCATGCTGTTTATTGACACAGTAGTGTCTGCACTAAAGAAGCTGTGTCACAGACCTGAGGAGATAGAAGGAGTGGAGACTCCCGTCAGACAGACAGACAGACAGACAGACAGACAGACAGACAGACAGACAGACAGACAGACCCAGGTAGCATAGCAGCATTTCTCAGCAACTCAATCATCAAAGAGAAAGCGAAAAAGATTGAAGCAGATTACAGAGTAGGAGTGCTGATCTAGGATCAGGTCCCCCCTGTTCATATCATCTTATTCATTATGATCTAAAGGACACAATTGATCCTAGATCAGCACACAACTTTAAGACTCTTTGTGAATACGGGTAMMCACRTTATAATAGTAATGATTTAAAAGGCAAAACTGATCCCAAATCAGCTACTCTGARCTTTGTGAATACAGGCCCTGACCTGACTCAACCTCTCCTCAGGGGAAGGGGTGGGCGAGGKAGGTGTATGTGACACAAGGGAAAGAACACMATTTTGTGTTGACATCATCACAATCTTGATGTGTTTGAATCATCACTCTAGGCCCTACAAATGAAACCTTTTGTGACATTAGCCAGGTTTTCATACAATTGGCAACAGATATTCTTTCAAATATAAAAAAATATGCATAAAGAAAATATGCACATTTCCACCAAAAGGACTTGTTGCAGATAAAAACCAGTGCGTGATGATGTAGGTCACACAAAATG
>NW_019944946.1:42144-56667 GCF_002910315.2 Salvelinus sp. IW2-2015
AGTGTTTGCAAACAGTACGGTAAGTAAAAATACTTTAAAAGTATCATTTTATGGGGTATCTGTACTGTATTTTTATATTTTTGACAACTTTTACTTTTACTTCACTACATTCCTAAAGAAAATGATGTACTTTTCATTCCATACATTTTCCCTGATACCCAAAATACTCGTTGTGTTTGAAATGCTCAGCAGGACAGGAAAATGGTCCAATTCACGCACATATCAAAGAACATCCCCTGGTCATCCCTACTGCCTCTGATCACCGAGGTAAAGTTAGTTTCAGATTGGATATTCGACGGATATTCGCCTGTAGTTTTCCTTACGTTCACCAACAGAGCAGTTAGGGACTGTCAATATAGTGACAAACAATTTTTTCAAATTTCAATAGCTCTTTCACCATTATTCCTAAAACTTTAAAAACTGGATCTAGCTAACCCGATGGCATATTGCCCTCACTTGTTTTGTTGATTTACATCTCGCATCATTTAAAATTATTTATTACAATTTTTGAATTTCAATAGCTCTTTTGTCATATGATCTACTGACTTCGAACAAGGTTCAGAATGTCCACTGACTACCCTTATATAGTCAGTGGACTATAGTTATTGCATTGTACTGGATCTAATACATATTAGAATTTTACATACATTCATAAGTGTAATAATTTGTTACGACATACTGTGAAAAACTCTCTTGGCTGCTGGCTCTGTCACTTTCAGACATGTGCAGAACAGACTGAAAGGGGAAGGGTAGCTCTTGGCTGCTGGCTCTGTCACTTTCAGACATGCGCAGAGCAGACTGAAAACGGAAGGGTAGCTCTTCACTTGAACCACAGGGGTTCTCTGTAAAGGGAGAGTAATCCAAAAGGCACAGACACACCCCTTGACTTTCAATTGGCACCCTTGACCTGTAGTATTCTCTCCTGATTGGTCTCCGTGGTGCTTAAGTCAATGGGAACTCCGTTGCCGGCTCCATCATAAAGTTTTTACACAGTCTGACTAAAGTGCCAGAGGTATGAGGGAGACCGATTAATTGGCATGGCCTATTAACTCCCGAGATTAGGCTGGCAATATAAGATTTGTACCTTGTCAACTCGGGGATTCAAACTTGCAACCATTTGGTTACTGGCCCAAAGCTCTAACCACTAGGTACCCTGCCACCCCAATAGTCAAAGGTATATGAAATACAAATGGTACTGAGAGACACAATGTAAATAGTCCGGGTAACCATTGGTTACCTGTTCAGAAGTCTTATGGCTTGGGGGTTTTAAAACTGTTGAGAGCATTCTTCTCCAATACTGTGTATTTGCATTATTTAAACCAAATTGAAAATGTTCATTATTTATTTGAGACTGAATTGATTTTATTTATGTGTTATATTAAGTTAAAATTAAAGTGTTCATTGTTCATTCAGTATTGTTGTACTTGTCATTATTACAAATATATATATAAAAATCAGCCGATTTAATCGGTATCGGCTTTTTTGGTCCTCCAATAATCGGTATCGGTATCGGCGTTGAAAAATCATAATCGGTTGACCTCTAGGAGACACATCCTCCTTTGTATTTATGGAAACAAACATTTCCTAACACTTTGGATCCTATTCTTGAAATTCATGTAAAAACGTGTGAGATGAAAATGAACAAACCAATGGGTGTGCAATATAGAAGGGTAGTCAGTGGACATTCTGAACCTTGTTTGAGTCAAGTAGGTCACATGACCAAGGAGCTATCGAAATTCGAATGTAAAAAAAGTTTGTACTTTGTTTACGCTCCCTAACTAATTCAACTAGGAATACAAAATGCTGCTACTCACATTTCCAACTGTTTATTAGCTTTGGAAAGTGAATTAATGTCCAAATCGTGAAAATAAAATCTGTGCATTGTTGTGCACAATTTTTTCTACATCATGAACACTTATTTGGAGTCTGTGGCTCAAGTGGTTTGAAAGCTATTGAGGTTTGTAAGTGTGAATATCTGTTGAATATCCAACTTAAACTGTCTTTACCTCGGTCCTCTGATCTGACTCACTAAACACAAATGCTTTGTTTATAAATTACGTCTGAGTGTTGAGTGTGTTCCTGCCTATCCGTAAATTAAAAAATAAACAAGAAAATGGTGCCGTCTGGTTGCTTAATATAAGGAATTTGAAATGATTTCTATTTTTACTTTTGACAAGTACATTTGAGCAGTTACATATACTTTTGATACTTAAGTATATTTAAAAGCAAATACGTTTAGACTTTTACTCAAATAGTATTTTAACTGGGTGACTTTCACTTTTACTTGAGTCATTTCTATTAGGTATCTTTGTTTTTATCATGTTTGACAATTTTGCGGACTTCCTCTCCCACCTCTGGCATATTGACCAGAGCCCACGAGGCTTCAACTCTATAGGCCTGGTCAAAAGTAGTGCACTACATAGGGAATAGGTACCTTGGGATGCAACCCAAGAAATAAAAAAAGTGTTTTAAAGCATGACTGGAAATTTGGACAGTGGGGTGGTTAAAAACACTGTACCATTTACCAGAACCACAGCATTGCATCACCACAGATGACTATTGCCCCATCCAAAGACAGGAATGGTGAACATTGGTTTACTGTAAATCATGCAATAGGCAATTTAAAGGGAACAAAAAAAAAAAGTGAGCATGAATATAACCACAGTAGAGCTACGGGATTGGCTGTCCGGCCTCCAGAAAGGACCTGTGTCTAACAAGGACAGAGTCACSAGGACAACATCTTGCTATTGGTTAAAGATACTGTAAACATTGTTACATTAGGGCCRCCCTGTAATGATCWTTCMTATTTCATATCTTAGATCAAAGGAGAAGATGCACTTTAAATTATTAGGCTCAAATGTCATTAAAAAGTTACAAGAATCAGGGAAAATATAATATGTCGCCTGACATAATTAAGTAAAATTTTTGTTTCAGAGATTATGGCAAACATGAAACACTGATTATTTCGTCCACTGGAAATGAGTACTAAGTATGTTGTTTCCCATTCGATTACAATCAATTGCAAACTTGTCTGGAATAAAATAAAGATTTTTATTAAGAATTAATTGCATAAAACATTTAGGAAAATACCACAGAAACATCATCAGCTTACAAAATGTTGTTCATGAAAATAATAACAAAACTTTTTACGACAAAAACCCATCAACATTTATAAACCATACATACAGTATTTATAAACCATACATACAGTATTTATAAACCATACATACTGTATTTATAAACCATACATAGAGTATTTATAAACCAWACATACAGTATTTGGGTAAATTATGACATGAAAAGTAACTGATGCATTTGATGTGGAACCACGGTCACCATCCCAAAGTGCACCTTATCCCCTATTACCATGCACTAGTTTTGATCAGAGCCCTAATATAGTGCACTAGGGAATAGGGTGCCATTTGGAATGTCCCGTAGTGTTGATCACATCACAATCCTCTGAGAACTCTGGGATAGATAGCACACGTGATTATTAATATGACATAGCCATTACCAGGGAATACCACAGTGCTACCTACCACTGGTCCTGTTGAAATACTCTAGAAATGCATCCTTGCTACCTCACCTGAAGTCATCATGGATCTCAATTGGTTGGATTGGTGGAAGTAATAAGGTGGTCACTTTGCTTTCAGCTATACTATCACTCGTAGCTCAGTGAGTGACGGGATAGGTCAAGGAAAGGAAACAAGGACGCATCTCTGAAGTATTCCAACAGTGACTGACTGGACACTCCCAGAATCTTCCTCTGAGGGAATCTGAGTACCTCGCCACTCTTCAGAGCTATAGCATTTGTAGCGATCGAACATGCTAAACTCTCAACTGGCTTTATTGTAGATGTACAGGACATAGAACACTTTACCCAAAGTGGACTTGTCGTAATACCTCTATAATGCTGTTATAACAGCTGACGTAAAACAGGTCTGACAGTTTTTTATGATCAACCTTTATAAATGTTTTTATATTTTTTGTATTTCTCCCCAATTTCATGGTCTCCAATTGGTAGTTACAGTCTTGTCCCATCGCTGCAACTCCCGTACGGACTCGGGAGAGGCGAAGGTCGAGAGTCCTCCAAACACCGACCCGGCCAAGCCGCACTCCTTCTTGACACAATGCCCGCTTAACCCAGAAGCCAGCCGCACCAATGTGTCGGAGGAAACACCGTGTCACCTGACGACCGTGTCAGCGTGCATTTGCGCCCGGCGCCACAGGAGTCGCTAGAGTGCGATGGGACAAGGACATCCGGCCGCCAAACTCTCCCCTAACCCGGACGACACTGGGCCAATTGGTCGCGGCCCTGGGTCTCCGGTGCGGCCGCTGCGACAGAGCCTGGACTCAACCAGGATCTCTAGTGGCAACGATTAGAACCGTGTCTGACACAGGGCCACTCGGGAGGCTCTCGATCAATCACTGTCTGGAACATGGAAGTAGACAGTTGAATCGGAACATTAGAACTACAATGTTCTATCTGATAAACATCATTGAGATAATCGGCTTTAAAGTTCACCGCATTGGTTTGAACGGTGTGAACCATTTTAACGTGTGTTTTTTTAACTTAACAACATGATTTGGGGACATTTCATGGGAGATTTAACCACATTCCTACAGCTGTATGCGTTAGTAAGGCCGTTATAACAGCCCACTTAAGTAAAGTGTTGACAAAAACATACCTGTTTATCTTAACCTTTATCCCCTTTTCCTCAAAAGCATATCCATCGTGTTAAACACACAAGCATTGCTTACTTCTGTTGGCAGAGAACTCAACCCATCTAACTCTGACACTGATTGAGTGATAAAAAAAAAGTACATTCATATATATTCATATAGCCAGTTGAGTTACCTTGTGCAAATCTTCTATATTGTTCACAAGTTCTGACGGCACATTCTTGCACAGACAAAATGACTAAGCATTTGCTCACTGAGACTGCCTGAAGCATTTCCCACAGGCTGAGAATGTCCAAGTCACTGCGGTGGAGTGAAAAAGGCCAGGCAGCCAAGGAGTCAAAATGGGCACCTTCTTGCCCCATTCCATTGGCTGGGGTGAAGGGGTTCTGTAAGTTCTTGAGGCCTGGATGTTGTTGGAATTGCTATTGGTGTTTCATGCTTGCTGTCTCCATGCGACGCCGGTTGCTGTTACTCATAGGCTGGGGAGGAGGTTGGCGTACGACTGCTGCTGCTGGCCGTCCGAGGCGGAGAAGGAAAAAGAGGCGATCATCTGGCCCTCCTGTCCCCTTGGGCTCCTGCTTCAGTTGGAAGGTGGCCTGGGGCCCCCTCCTCCCACCAGGCCCTGAATGATCTCATCACTCGCCACGACTACCAGGAGGAAGCCCAACCCCAGAGACCCCGCGTCCGCCACCGCTGTTCCAGGTGCCTGGAGGTGCTGGGTCTGGTTCCCCTGGATCTGCCTTCCTGGCTCCCATGCCCTGGGAGAAGGTGACTCTTTCTCTGGTGGGGCTGCTGGTGTCTATGCTGTTGGAAGTGCTGCCGCTGGTGGGGTGCTGGGGTGAGGGTGCTGGGGTGAGGGTGCTGGGAGGTGTGGAGCTAGTCAGGCCCACGGGCGGTTTGGCTGGCCGAAGGACCCTGGAGATTGGACTCCAGACCCAGACATTGCAGGTCCCCCATGGTGAGTTGGGGCAGTGTTTACCACCACCACCACCACCGCCTCCACTACCACTGCTCTCCCCTCCATGAAGGTACCCAGAGGTAACACAGTGGTTCACCTGCTGTTGCTGCATACCGTTACCCTGGCTACTAACGGTGCTCGAGGGTTAATTCTGATGGTCTCCAGGGACAAAGTCGGGTTGGGTTGGGGCCACATCTGGTTGATGGATGTCATCATTGTGCGCTGCTGAGGGCTATGTTGTTGGTAATGTTGGTTGGCGTGGTTGTACATGGTAGGAGGGGTTTGGCGCATCATAGCGGGAGGGCTGTTTCATGTATGTTGTTGATGTCTGGCAAAGAGGAGGTTTGGAGATTAGTGTTGTTGTCTATATAGAACTAACATCTCTACAACAAGGCTTAAATACAGCCTGGTCTCAGAGAAAAAACAATACATCTCTACAACAAGGCTTAAATACAGCCTGGTCTCAGAGCAAAACAATACATCTCTACAACAAGGTTAAATACAGCCTGGTCTCAGAGCAAAACAATACATCTCTACAACAAGGCTTAAATACAGCCTGGTCTCAGAGCAAAACAATACATCTCTACAACAAGGCTTAAATACAGCCTGGTCTCAGAGCAAAAATACATCTCTACAACAAGGCTTAAATACAGCCTGGTCTCAGAGCAAAAACAATACATCTCTACAACAAGGCTTAAATCAGCCTGGTCTCAGAGCAAAAAATACATCTCTACACACAAGGCTTAAATACAGCCTGGTCTCAGAGCAAAACAATACATCTCTACAACAAGGCTTAAATACAGCCTGGTCTCAAGAGAAAACAATACATCTCTACAACAAGGCTTAAATACAGCCTGGTCTCAGAGTAAAAACAATACATCTCTACAACAAGGCTTAAATACAGCCTGGTCTCAGAGCAAAAACGCCAAATATATTCCTAAAATCCAAGCCACTCTATTTAGTATGATATGTATAACGTGAACGTGGAGCTAGCAACTCAAATGTTGTGCGTTCGAATCTCATCACGGACAACTTTAGCGTTTTAGCTAATTAGCAATTTTGCAACTACTTACTACTTTTTAGCTACTTTGCAACTGCTTAACATGTTAGCTAACCTTTCCGCTAACCTAACCTTTAACATTTAACCTAACTCCTAACCCTAACCTTTAACATTTAACTAACATAATATATCATACTAACTAGTGAACATAATATATCATAATAAACTAGTCGAAAGTATAATATCATACTAAAGCAGTTGAACGTAATATATCACACTAAACTAGTCAAACCTCATACTTAAAAAAATATATATTATTTAACCTTTATTTAACTAGGCAAGTCAGTTAGAAAACAAATTCTTATTTACAATGATGGCCTACCCCGGCCAAACCCTCCCCTTACCCGGATGATGCTGGGCCAATTGTGAGCCACCCTATGGGACTCCCGATCACGGGCCGGTTGTGATACAGCCCGGGATCGAACCAGGGTATGTAGTGATGCCTCTAGCACAGCGATGCAGCAGTACCTTGCACCACTCGGGAGCCCAAAAACACTAAACTAGTGGAATGTAATACATCATACTAAACGGGTCAAATGCGATCAAGGTGTAGGATACTATACGTCCTGCAATTCGTATTATATTGTACGACCGCTATTACATTGGTAGGCCAATGTAAGGTAACCTAATGTAAAGTAACATATCACACTAAATAGAGTGGCATGGATTTCGTAAAATATAATATGTTTTGCTCTGAGACCAGGTTGTTAAATATCACGACTTTCGTGCGTTTATTTCAGTGGGAGATTTTATGTGTGTGTGTGAGTGTGTGTGTGAGTGTGTGTGTGAGTGTGTGTGTGAGTGTGTGTGTGAGTGTGAGTGTGTGTGTGAGAGTGTGTGTGTGAGTGTTCCACAGACAGCCACAGACAGACAGACAAACACAGATAAAGAGGGGTAGCAGGTGGTTTAAGATAAGAGGATCCGTGTCTGGGTCTAGGTCGGGGTTGGTTACGTAGTTTGTGTGTGTGTGTGTGTGTGTTTTCTTACCTTTTCTCATGGACTGGGCCATGGGACTGTGTGGTACTGCCTTCGGTCTGTTCATCTGATTCATTCCACCTAAAGGTAGGAACCCGGGTAAGGTTTTAATCAGGTGCTCTCTTCTCCTCTTCTTCTCCTGGCAACCATAGGGATCTGTAGACAACACACAGATACTATGTTAAAGTGTCAGCCAGTGGAAAGCAACATTCATATGGTATGTTCCTGATTAATAGAGCAGTCAACATGAATGAGTAAACTATTATTACAACAGGGAGAGAATGAATATAAAAATGATATGGCTTCCTCACCCTTGTCGTCGGGTAGATATCTGAACTCCATGGGCTCGCTGACTTCCTGGTCGGTGGGACGGCGTAACTGCATGTGCACAGTGACCGGGCCGGTGATGGACGTGTCGTAGTAGGGCGGGCTCTTAAAGACGATGGCCACCTGGCGGTGAACGTCAGCCTGGGAGAAGGAGCCCTTAGCCTCCCAGCCAGGAGTGAAGAAACGCACCTCAATGTCATCTGGACAGGAGCAGGGAATGGGAGGGATGGAGGGATGAGGAAATGAAGGAGTGAGTGAATAGGAGAGGAGAGACAAGGACTTTGACTAAGGAAGTGCCTGGATGTTATGGATGGATGGATGGGATGGATGGATGTATGGAGTGATGGATGGATGGAATGGATGGATGGATGGATGAAGTGATGAATGATGGATGGATGGATGGATTGAATGATGAGGATGATGGATGGATGGATGGATGATGGATGGATGTATGGATGGATGAAAAGAAAAGAGACACATATAACAGTACATTGTAATCCATGGTAGGGAAGGTGAGAATACATATTTTCAATTTCTTGACATGCTGTGGACATGCTGTACCTTTCTGGACTTTATCACACAGCAGAAAGATCTCGTCTCCTCCCTTCACACAACCACTGTTCCTGTTGACCCGACAGATACGCAGCTCAGCCGTGTTCGGAGCCCCTTGGTGACAAAGGTTACAGGAGAGGAGATGGCAAATGTTACAAGGTGTGTGTGTGTGTGTGTGTGCGCAAGCATGCCATGTATGTTTATTGTGAGTGAAATCTCTTTAACCCTACACTCTTGTCAGGTATAAAAAAAAAGACTTCCAGCAGCTTCAGTCAGACAGTTTAACACCAGAGCACTAGGGACAGACGACAGGGGCATCAAGTTATTTTGAAGTGCTCTCTATAACTAGATAGAGAATCACATGCATGTTTTCATATGAGGAAGTGAACCACGGCAACCGTGCTGCTTAAAAACATTTATGTTAATGTTGAGTTTGTGGTCTGCTTGCTTCCTGTTTCTCTATAAACAGAAGGGGTGCAATGTCAGACAGAGAATGTAGCCAGGCCACACTCAAAACCTCTATCTAACGTCATAAGATAGCATTAGCGTAGTAGTCACTCTTGCTTCTACTCACTGTTGTCTTAGATGAGGTTGGTGCTAGCTAGCTTTAGCCTGGCTAGGGTTAGTCCTAGCTAGTGTTAGCCTAGCTACAGTGCTCACCGRTAATATATATAGAGGTCTGTAAGCAAGCTAGGGTTAGCCTAGCTACTGGATACTCACTGYTGCTGTAGATGGGGATGGTGCTAGCGAGCATTAGCCTGGCTAGGGTTGGTGCTAGCATTAGCCTGGCTATTTTACGGTTATCGTATATGGAGTTATTTAAGCCAGCTAGCATTAGCATAGCTATACTCACTGTTGTCGTAGATGGGTTTGTGCTAGTGTTAGTCTGGCTATTCACTGTCTAGGCTAGCTAGTGGTTTCTAGACAGGTTGGGACGAGGGTTAAATCAATGGATTTGAAGGTGGTTTCTAGACAGGTTGGGACGAGGTTACATCAGTGGATTTTGAAAGGTGGTTTCTAGACAGCCAAAGAGATGATTATAAGGGGGAAACGTAGATTTTTGCTGTTAGTGGTAAAGGTACCCACAGCATCAAGATTCAGCTTCCCCCGTCTCAGTCCCTCTCCTCCTCATCACCCTTTCACATTCTCAACCCTGACCTGCTTAACCTCTGCTGATCTGTGGCTTGTCTCTCTCTCTCCTACACACACCACCCACACCCCGGCCTCCCTCTGCCTCCCCCTCTCTAACCCTTCCTCATTCTCAGCAGTACGCTACCTACAGTACGACCTAACGTCCCAAGCTCCAAACCAGACCTCTCTAGATGTCTGCACTGCCTGCCTGCCTGCCTGCCTGTCTGTCTGTCTGTCTGTCTGTCGTTCTGTCTGTCTGTTCGTCTGCCCTGTCAGCCTGTCGGTGTCTGGCTGGCACACCACACAAACACACACACAGACACACCACACACACACACATCAAACACACACACACACAAACACAACACACACAAGACACACACACACACACACACAACACAGTCCACACACACGACACACACACCACATCAAAGCACACACCACACACAGCACACACACCCACCAACCAAGTGTGAGAAGGTCTATTTCACTTCATATTAGAGGTGCTGAACTCTGCACCCATCTCACCTTGCCTGGTGGACTTCAAGTCAACATACACCGTTTAATGCAGAGCAGTAGTGACCCTACCTTCCTGCACTCGGTGGTCATTGTGGTTTTACCTAGGGCTGCTGTCTACGCGTCCGCTTCCTCTCTCCACCTCTGTAAGCCCCCTCCTCACTCCCTCTTCGCTCCTTCCCTCTCTCTTTTCGGAGTCAGAAGTCGTCAATTGGGTGCCCTGACCCAGTCTCGTTTCTCAAGTCTGCGTTACACACGCCTACCACCGCTCTCATCATACACACACGGATATTTCCACTTGCGGGGTGGACATCAACTAGGCGTCACAATGGTGATGCTGTAGGAATAGATAACCTCTAGCAGGAACCCAGAGAGAGAGAGAAACCCAGAGAGAAGAGAGAGGGAGAGAACCCGAGAGAGGAGGGGGCCAGAGAGAGAGAGAAGAGAGGGGGAACCAGAGAGAGAGAGAGAGAGGGAGAGACCCAGAGAGGAGAGGAGGGAGAAGAGCACGGAACCCCAGAGAGAGAGAGGGAGAGGGAGAGGAACCCAAAGAGAGAGAGAGAGAGGGAGAAACCAGAGAGAGAGAGAGGGGGAACCCAGAGGAGAGAGAGGGAGAGAACCAGGGGAGGAGGAGAGAACCAAGAGAGAGAGAGGGCGGCAGAGAGCGGGGGGAACCCAGAGAGAGAGGCAGAGAGAACGCCAGAGAGAGAGAGACCCACGGGGGGGAGAGAACCCAGAGAGAGAAGGGGAGCCAGAGGAGAGGGAGAGAGAGGGGAACCGGGGGAGGACAAAGCTGTGAATGATCTGAAGACCCGCCAGAAGGACATTCTATGCCACAAAGGAATATTAAAAATTCCACATAACAATTAGGATCTGGCTAAATACTTGAAAATCAGTTATAGAAACGCCATTTTGCCTTTATGGTTGTGAGGTCTGGGGTCCGCTCACCTAACCCAGAATTCACAAAATGGGACAAACCACCAAATTGTGACTCTGCAATGCAGAAAATTCCCTGAAAAAATATCCTCAAGTGGTACAGCGTAAAACACCCATAAATTGCATTACGGGCGATACCCACCTATTATCAAATCCAGAAAATAGCCGTTTTAATTCTACAAAACCAACCTAAAAGGAAGTGATTCCCAAAACGCTTCCATAACAAAGGCCATCACCTACAAGAGAATAAACCTGGAGAATAGTCCCCTAAGCAAGCTGGTCTGGGGCTCCGTTAACAAACACAAAAAGACCTCACGAGACCCCGAGGACAGCACACAAATTAGACCAACAACATCATGAAAAACAAAAGATAATTATTGCCACATTGGAAAGAATTCTAAAAAACACGACTAGATGCTATGGCACTAACGTCAGGGCATGGGAATACCTGACACTGTGACTGACCGAAATTAAGGAAGATTTGACTATGTAACAGACTCCAGATGAGCATAGCGCTTGGCTATTGAGAAAGGCGCGCCGTAGCAGACCTGGGCTCTTAAGATGAAACAGGCTATGTGCACACTGTCCACAAAATGAGGGTGGAAACTGAGCTGCACTGTTCCTAAAACCTCCTGCATAATGTATGGGTACCATATTAGAGACACATATTTTCCTCAGATTAAAACAGAATCCACCAGAGAATTTGACAAAGCCCACATTTTGACTAAACTCCATATTACTGGGTTGAAAATACCAGAAGTGTGCCATCACAGCAGCAAGATGTGTGACCTGTTGCCAACAAGAAAGGGCAACCAGTGAAGAGACATAGACACATTGTAAGTACAACCCCACGAGAGAGAGAGAAGCGAGAGAGAGAGAGGAGAAAAGGAGAGGAAAGAGAGGCAGAAAGAGAGAAAGGTGGGCTGATGTGAAACATGGTCAGCCGATACGTGTGTGGTGTGGGGGTGTGACAACTTTTGGGCTGTCAAAAACGCGTGTATAAGGCATGTGTATATGTGGTGTGGTGTGTGTGGGGTGGGCGAGACCTACAGTATATCTCTGTGTGGATGAGTAGGTCTAGAGTCTGTGGGGTTGTATCTGTGTACGTTTCCTAACCACCCTATCTAAGCAATAGACTGTGTGTGGGGTGGGAGGAACTACCCACGTGCCCGATGTCAGATCCAAACACTCTGCTACTACGGACTATAGAGAAGGAGTTAATTAAGGTAGACGTCTTGTAAGCACAGCGTCTAACGCATCTACGGGTCAATCTTCATCACATCCTGCGACTCAGTCACTCTCAATTCTTCCCCCACCCTCTCTCTCTCCTTCACTCCTGTCTCATCTCGTCTCTCCCTCACTCACTCACTTATTCTCATCCATCTACGCGTCATCTTTTCTGCTCTCTCTTTCACACACCCTTCTTCTCTCACCTCACTCACTCACTCACTCTCATTCTCTCCCTCTCTCTTTCTCTCTCTCTCATCGCCCTCGTCTCTCTCTCATCTTCTACACTCACCCCCTCTCTCTCTCCCGTCACTCCTCCTCTCTTTCACACTCCCCCTCCCTCTCTCTCTCCCTCACTCTCTCTCTCTTTCACATCACTCCCCCTCTCATCTCCCTCACTCACTCACTTCTCATCTCTCTCTCTCTCTCTCTCTCCCTCGCTCTCTCTCTTCTTTCACACTCCCCCCCTCTCTCTCTCCCTCACTCTCTCTCTCTTTCACCTCCCCCTCCTCTCTCTCTCTCTCTTCCTCTCCACTCTCTCTCTCTCTTTCACACTTCCCACTCTCTCTCCCCCTCACTCACTCACTCCCTCATTCCTCTCCCCTCTTTCTCTCTCCCCTCGCTCTTCTCCTTTCACACTCCCCTCTCATCTCTCGCCTCAACCTCTCTCTCTCTTTCCACCCACACCTCCCCCTCGCCCTCATACTCCTCCTTCTCGTCTCTCTCATGTCTCTCGTCTCTCTCTCGCCTCTCCTCTCCTCGCTCTCTTTTCACATCCAGTCATGCCCCCCCGATTACCTTCCTTACTGTTTACTGTTTCAAAAATATCATCATAAACTCCAGACATAATACGCGGTGTTGCCTACAGAAGAATAACACCAGGATAACACTATTCTATGATAAGGTAACTCCAAGCGCCATTACTTAATAATTACTGTTTGCGCTCGCCTCATCAAAGTAAGAAAACAACTGAAGGCAATGCCGGGATACCAGCCGTGGAAAATTTGCAAGGCGGGAAAAAGTGTCTCAGGCAATTCGTTCTTTCGAACCTGTGACGAATAGTGCAAAATGTCTGCAATAACTTGACCCTTTCTCTCCCTGAGGAAGAACACATTTGCTTTCCCAAACCGATCTCCCTCATCCACCTCCTGTGTCCTCGTACGATAGATCCTTTTCCCAATCACAGAACCTCCCCAGAATTTCATGGACCACCAAAAAGGATATGGCAAATTGTGTAGGCCCCATAAGTAGTCCTTTACTAAAAATGCCTATTCAGCTTGCTTTAATTAAAATTAACAATGTTACTTCATCCCCCATCCCTTCCTAAAACCCCTCCTCTCTCTCTGTGTCAATTATTCCGCCCTGTTTATTCTCTCCTTCCGGCTCGGGTCTTCTTTCATGCCGCAGGACATAACTAACTAAAGAGGTCCCACCTGTTTATTGTGATGGATTCAGCGACTGATTAGACATTGGCGTCTAGTCTCAACCCTCTTAGGATCTCTCTGGGGCAAGAGAATTTTTAGAAAATAGTGACTAGAGTCCCCTCCCACATTATGCTGGCCTTTCCGTGAAGCTTGTCTCACGTCCTTTTCCCTTCTTCTTGGTCCTTATCTCGCTTACTTTTTCTTATAACTCTCTATGAAAAGGAGATGATGGGTCTTCGGCTTTCCTATCTGGGCGGGGCCAATAGTGTTTTCAAACGACGGTGGAAACAGTAGGCCCTATTTAACTACTCCCATACGGTATTTCAACCACCCACCTGAAGGAAGGTCATCGCCTATTGTCCATGCGTGTGTGTCGTGCGTCGTGTGGTGGTGTGTGTGTGTGTGTGTGTGTGTGTGTGGTGTTGTGTGTGTGTGTGTGTGTGTGTGTGTCGTGTGTGTGTGTGGTGTGTGTGTGTGTTGTGCTGTGTGGTACATAGTGTTGTTTGTTGTGTATATTTACTTGATGTTGATTGATTGTTGACTTGAGTGGTGTGTCTCTCTTGCCAGTTGCCACGGGACGAGCTCTTACAGCGGAGGAGTGACGCCTGAACCTGGCGCGTCTCTGTCTCCAGGTGTTCCTCCCCCATCGGACGACCAGCGCACTGCAACCGCGCCCTCAACCCCATTGTCACAAACCCCATCTATGACAACAGTGAGTATATTACTCTAGGTAA
>NW_019944947.1:0-1143 GCF_002910315.2 Salvelinus sp. IW2-2015
ACGCGGGTGTCGGGCAGCAAGATGGATGGTCATTGTCAACGCAAGAAAAAGACCGCTAAAGTCATTATGGAAAGAACGTCGCCCCTCCTCCAACTGAGTAAACAACTTCTGTTGTTTACAAGGTAGGCAATACAAGGTAGGCAATACAAGGTAGGCAATACAAGGTAGGCAATACAAGGTAGGCAATACAAGGTAAGCAATACAAGGTAGGCAATACAAGGTAGGCAATACAAGGTAGGCAATACAAGGTAGGCAATACAAGGTAGGCAATACAAGATAGGCAATACAAGGTAGGGAGCAATACTTTTTCAAGAGTAGGAGTCAGATAAATAAGGTCAGATGGTTTGCCGTTGCAGCAACATGAAGTATAGAGATGAGGAGTTAGTGTATGACACGCATCCCAAAGAGCATCCTATCCTCTATATAGTACACTACGTTTGACCAGGGCCCATAGGGAATAGGGTACACTACGTTTGACCAGGGCCCATAGGGAATAGGGGTGCCACTTGGTACGCACCCTAAATGTATCCTCTATGTACAGTTCATGAGGCTCCATACCTCCTCCATTCAGGGATTGTGTTTTAGTAGGCATGTTGAGAGTCCCTATATTCAGAGCAAAAGTCTGCCCTACTTCTAAACATGATGCTGAGGAGGAGGAGACGGTGTGGCTAAAACAGAGAGGGGGACGTATTAGAGTGTCGCACCAGTTTCACGTGAGACCATATGGCAGGGGGAGACCGGTACACGGGAGGAGAGGAAGGATGGGGGGGGCGCTAGTAGGCTGGCAGCAAACACACACTGAGCTCTTCCACAGTGTGAAAACAGAGCCGGAAGACTAGCCAACGAGAAGCAGCAGGCTTCATTCTGCATCGCACGCACGCACGCACACTGTGTGTGTCAGCAGGTCTTGAGCAGACCCAGCAGGCTCCAGTAAACCAGCACAGCTGACGCGAGTACAACATCATCACTCACTGTCTCACACAGACACACACACACACTCACACTCACAATGTTATTTGTATATAATCTTGGTCCATTCTCTGTATATTGTCCTAATAGGAACCATTGGGTATAATGTGTAGGACTTTATTACCAAATGATATGTTACAGAGCTGAACGACTGGTTGTATATGTGACAGAGTG
>NW_019944947.1:1168-12883 GCF_002910315.2 Salvelinus sp. IW2-2015
GGGAGTAGTTGATGCTATATCGTGCACAGCGGGACTGTTGTCGGTTGTACTCATTTTGTTATTTTGTTTCGTGTTAGTGTTTCAGTTTCGTTTTACTAATGATCATGAGCACTACCATCTCTGCTGTTGGTTCCGATCCATGCTCCTCCTCGACTGAGGAGGAGACCGACTATGACGACCGTTATAGCTTTTAACATTTACTCTTCCTTCTTCCTGTTTAATAGAGACTTCAGTTAGACTGTTAGAGAAGTAACGCTCCGAGGATCTCTTTTAAGATTTACTCTTCTTCTTCCTGTTTAATAGAAGAGAATAACAGATCTTCACCGGAGGATAAACGTTATCCATCTCTTAATACCATAATCAATGAAATGTCAAACGGTTCTAATGTAGGCTGTGTGATCCATTAATAATCCAGACCTTATCAAGCATTTCACCCTCAACATCCTCATTAACCACTGCCCTATATGAGAGACATCCCCCAGACAGTCCAAATGGCATCCCTATTTCCCTTAAAAGTGCCCTTCGCTTGAAAGTGCCCCGTGGGGAAACGCCATAGGTCAAGCAGGTTTACGCACTATGCAGTGGATAGGGTGGCCATCTCTCTCTCTCTCCTCCACAGCCAATCTTTCTATCCTCACTGATTCTCACAAAGGAAGATCCACGCACCAGCGTATTGTCTAGACACCACCGCTGCATGTCACTAACTGGGGCACGAAACGTGTGTGGTGTGTGTGTGTGTGTGTGGTGGTGGTGTGTGTGTGTGTGTGTGTGTGTGTGGTGTGTGTGTGGGTGTGGTGTTGTGTGTGGTGTGTGTTGTGTGTGTGTGTTGTGTGTGCACAGATGAACGCAATTTCACGCGGGTGTGTGGCAGCAGATGATGGTCATTGGTCTAACGCAAGAAAGAACCGCTAAAGTCATTATGGAAAGGAACGTCGCCTCCTACCAACGTGCGTAAACACTTTCTGTTGTTTACCAAGGTAGGCAAACAAAGGTTAGCGCAATACAGGTAGGCATACAGTAGGCAATAACAAGGTGGCAATACAAGGTAAGCAATACAAGGATTAGGCAATACAAGGTAGGGCAATAACAAGGTAGGCAATACCAAGGTCATAAGGGCATACAGGTAGCAAGATAGGCAATACACGGTAGGGAGCAATACTTTTTCAGAGTAGGAGTCAGATAAATAGGCTCCGATGGGTTGCCCGTTGCAGCAACATGAGTATAGAGTGAGGGTTTAGTGTATGACACGCATCCACAAAGAGCACCTATTCTCTATATAGTAACACTACGTTTGACCAGGGCCCATAGGGAATAGGGTACCTAAGTTTGACCAGGGCCATACGGGAACTATAGGGGTGCCACTTGGTCTGCTACCCTAAATGTATCCTCTATGTACAGTTCATGAGGCTCCATACCTCCTCCATTTCAGGGATTGTGTTTTAGTAGGCATTGTTGAGAGTCCTATATTTCAGAGCAAACGATCCTGTCCTACTTCATAACTATGATGCTGAGGAGGAGGAGACGGTGTGGCTAAACGAGAGGGGGAAGTATTAAAGTGTCGACCAGTTACGTGAGACCATAGTTGGCAGGGGAGACGGTACACGGAGGAGAGGAGGATGGGGGGGCGCTAGTAGGCTGGCAGCAAACACACAACTGAAGCTCTTCCACAGTGTGAACAACAGAGCCGGAAAGACTAGTCCAACGAGAAGCATGCAGGCTTCATTCTGCATCGCACGCACGCAGCACTGCACACTGTGTGTGGTCAGCAAGGGTCTTGAGCAGACCAGCAGGCTCAGTAAACCAGCACAGCTGACGCGAAGTACAACATCATCATCACTGTCTCACACGACACACCACACACTAACACTCAAATGTTATTTGTATATAATCTGTGGTCCATTCTCTGTATATTGTCCTAATAGGAACGATTGGGTATAACTGTGTGGACTTTTATTACCAAATGATATGTTACAGAGCTGAACGCTGGTTGTATATTGACGAGTGGTGCTGTGTGTGTGTGTGTGTGGTGTTGTGGTGGTGTGTGTGTGTGTGTGTGTGTGTGTGTGTGTGTGTGTGTGTGATGTGTGTGCTGTGTTGTGTGTGTGTGTGTGTGTGTGTGTGTGTTGTGTTTAGTTTATTAATTTGACCATTTTATACAACAACGCAATAAAGTCTGGGGAATTATTTCCATTGTTAATCATGGAGGATAAAATGATAAGGATAACAAACACAGGATAACAAAAACACCATCGACAGAGAGATATTACAACACGTATGACAGAGAGATAATACAACACAGTACGACAGAGGAGATAATAAAATCACAGTAACACAGCATGACAGAGAGATAATAAAACACAGCATGACAGAGATAATAAAACACAGTATGGCAGAGAGATAATAAAACACAGCATGACAGAGAGATAATAAAACACACCATGACAGAGATAATAAAACACAGTATGACAGAGAGATAATAAAACACAGCATGACAGAGATAATAAAACACAGTATGACAGAGAGATAATAAAACACAGCATGACAGAGATAATAAAACACAGCATGACAGAGAGATAATAATAAAACACACCACGACAGAGATAATAAAAAAACACACCACGATAGAGAGATAATAACACACAGAGATAGCTTATTATCTCCCAAGCCATGTGGTAATGTTAGTAAGCTCTGTGCTAAGTATGCTCTCCAACATAGTTCTACTTTTGTGAGACACCAGAAATGTAGGGAAAAGGAAAAGACGGCAAGAACAAGCATCTTTCATATCGTTAACATACAGTAAAAACAGTAGAGGCCCAAGCACGCTCCCCTGCGGAACTCCACAACTCATTGGTTTTGCCTGAGACAGTGAACCTCTACTACTTGCTCCTTACCTGACATATAGAACTTTACCCAGCTTAGAGAGGGATACTGCTTAACCCCAGTGCCTCTAGTTCGGAGATTAGGAGACAGTGGTTAACTGTATCAAAAGCCACGATGCCAATACATTTAAGGAGAACAACAACGATGTGCCAAAGTAAAACAACTAAATTACTTCTTAGTAGCTACCCCCTTCCAGGGATTTTCATTAATGGCTTACAAAGGAGAGATATGTCGCTCTGATGGGATCACATATCCAGATGCTGTGTTATGTACGACACATAACACAGCATGTCTGTTTAAGTGAATTCATTTATAAAACACTACTTTAGGATAATATAGACGGAACAAAAATCGCAACATGTAAAGTGTTGGTCTTATGTTTCATGAGCTGGAATATAATATCACAGAAATGTTCCATACACACAAAAAAGGTTTGTGCACAAATTAGTTTGCATCCCTGTTAAATCCTCTTTAATTACTTGTTACTTTAATTTATTATTCTTATTCATATTTTTTTTCTTTTCTTAAACTGCGTTGTTGGTTAAGGGCTTGTAAGTAAGCATTTCACTGTAAGGTCTACTACACCTGCTGTATTCGGCGCATGTGACTAATACAATTTGATATGATTTGTTAGTGAGAATTTCTCCTTCGCCAAGATAATCCATCCACCTGACAGGTGTGGCATATCAAGAAGCTGATTAAACAGTATGATATTACACAGGTGCACCTTGTGCTGGGGACAATAAAAGGCCACTCTAAAATGTGCAGTTTTGTCACTGAACACAAGGCCACAGATGTCTCAAGTTTTGAGGAAGCGTGCAATTGGCATGCTGACTGCAGGAATGTCCACCAGAGCTGTTGCCATTGAAGTTCATGTTAGTTTCTCCACCATAAGCCGCCTCAACGTCGTTTTAGAGAATTTGGCAGTATGTCCAACCGGCCTCACAACTGCAGACCACGTGCATGGCGATGTGTATGGCGTCGTGTGGGCGAGCGGTTTGCTAATGTCAACGTTGTGAACAGAGGTGCACAATGGTGGAGGTGGGGTTATGGTTTGGGCAGGCTTAAACTACGGACAACGAACACAATTGCATTTTATCAATGGCAATTTGAATGCACAGAAATACCATGAGAAGATTGTGAGGCCCAGATACTGAACTAACCTTCCGTTAGGGTCCAGGTACTGGACTAACCTTCCGTTAGGGTCCAGGTACTGGACTAACCTTCCGTTAGAGTCCAGGTACTGGACTAACCTTCCGTTAGAGTCCAGGTACTGGACTAACCTTCCGTTAGGGTCCAGTACTTGGCTAACCTTCCGTTAGGGTCCAGGTACTGGCATAACCTTCCGTTAGGGTTCCAGGTACTGACAACTTCCTTAGGTCCAGGTACGACTAACCTTCCCTTAGGTCAGGTACTGGACTAACCTTCCCTTAGGGTCCAGGTACTGGACTAACCTTCCTTAGGGTCCAGGTACTGCTAAAACCTTCCGTTGGCAGGTCCAGGTACTGGACTAACTCCCTTAGGGTCCAGGTACTGGACTAACCTTCCGTTAGGCGGTCCTAGGTACGGACTAAGCCTTCCCTTAGGGTCTAGTACTGGACTAACCTTCCCTTAGGTCCAGGTACTGCGACTAACCTTCCCTTAGGGTCCAGGTACTGGACTAACCTTCCTCGTTAGGGTCCAGGTACTGGACTAACCTTCCCTTAGGGTCCAGGTACTGGACTAACCTTCCGTTAGGGTCCAGGTACTGGACTAACCTTCCCGTTAGGTCCAGGTACTGGACTTAGACCTTCCCGGTTATGGCTCCCGGCTAGGTACGGACTAACCTTCCTGAGGGTCCACAGGTACTCAGACTAACTCCTTAGGGTCCAGTACTGGATCTAACCTTCCCTTAGCTGTTCCAGGTACTGACTAACACCTTCCGCTTAGGTCTAGGTAGCACTTAACCCTATCCGTTCAGGCGTCCAGAGTACTGGACTAACCTTCCCTTAGTCGTCTCACGGTATGGACTAACCTTCCCTTGAGCTCCAGGGTTACTGGACTAACCTTCCGTTAGTCTAGTTTACTGACAACCTTCCGTTACGGTCCAGGTACTGGACTAACCTTCCCTTAGGGTCCAGGTACTGGACTAACCTTCCGTTAGAGTCCAGGTACTGGAYTAACCTTCCGTTAGGGTCCAGGTACTGGACTAACCTTCCGTTAGGGTCCAGGTACCACCACTGCTGCTACTACAACTGCAACTATTGCTACTAACACCACTAATACTACTATGAATATTGCTACTAAAACTACCACTGCTACTATTGCTACTAAAACTACCACCACTACTACTACTACTGCTGCAGCCTCCCGAGTGGCGCAGCAATCTAAGGCACTGCATCACAGTGCTAGCTACGTTACTACAGATCCTGGCTCGATACCAAACTGTGTCGCAGCCGGCCGCAACCGGGAGACTCATGAGGCACAAATTGGCCCAGCGTCGTACGGGTTAAGGGAGGGTTTGGCCGGCTGGGATGTCCTTGTCCCATTGCGCTCTAGCGACTCCTGTGGCGGGCCGGGCGCATGTACGCTGACACGGTCGCCAGGTGTACGGTGTTTCCTCTGACACATTGGTGCGGCTGGTTTCCGGGTTAAGTGGGCATTATGTCAAGAAGCAGTGCGGCTTGGTTGACTCACGGCTCTCGACCTTCGCCTCACCCGAGTCCAACACCTCACGGCACAACGCCTCTCCCCTATTTGACCTAGATAGTTTGTGTGTACAATATGTATCGATTTGTAGGTTTAATGTGCCTTTTTTAAATTGTATTTATTGATGTAGTTCTGTCTTTGAGCTGTTCTTGTCTATTAATGTTCTGTATTATGTCATTCTGTATTATGTTTCATGTTCTGTGTGGACCCCAGGAAGAGTAGCTAGTGCTTTCACAACAGCTAATGGGGATCCTAATAAAATACCAAAATACTACTATTACTGCTACGACTGCTGTTACCACCTCCACTACTACTATTACTGCTACTACTAGTACAGCTGCTGCTACTACTACCACCACTACTGCTATTACTACCACTACCACCACTGCTGCTACCACCACTGCTGCTACCACTTGTACATTTTTAAAATGTACACTACAACACTCTAACATTAATTTACAAACAAAGCATTTGTGTTTAGTGAGTCCTCCAGATCAGAGGCAGTAGATGACCAGTGATGTTATCTTGATAAGTGTGTGAATTTAACCATTTTCCTGTCAGAATGTAACAAGTACTTTTGGGTGTCAGGGAGTAAAAAAAAGTACATTATTTTCTTTAGGAATGTAGTGAAGTAAAAGTTGTAAAAAAAAGTAAAGATACTCCAAAAAACGACTTAAGTAGTATTTTAAAGTATTTTTACTTCAGTACTTTACACCACTGCTACTACATTCATTCTGAGAAAACCTACAAGCGTGAAGTGGAGAGGAAGACAGCGAGAGAGGGAGGCATGGTAGGGAGAAGGAGGCATGGTAGGGAGAAGGAGGCATGGTAGGGAGAAGGAGGCATGGTAGGGAGAAGGAGAAAGGAATGAGGAGGGAAGGATTGCAGGAGGGAGGTAATTATTTAGTACATAATGTTTCTGCCACCGTCTCTAATGACCGAAAATATCTTCTAGGAAAGCGATTACTCACCCCGTATTAAAATAAAATAAAATCTTTAACGAGTCGAACGATTTACTCCAGACACCCGACAAGGCCCTCATCCCGTCATTCGCAGGAGAAAGAGACGGAGATATCGAGGACGAAGGTCGGGGTGCCATGTAAGGATCAGGCAGCGAGTGGGTAATTTGCCTCGACCATCGATCCTATTAGCCAACGTACAATCGCTGGATAATAAATTAGACGAACTACAAGCACGTATATCCTACCAACGGGACATTAAAGACTGTAATATCTTATGTTTCACCGAGTCGTGGCCGAACGACAACATGAATAACATACAGCTGGCGGGTTAAGCTTTTTCGGMAGGATAGAACAGCAGTCTCTGGTAAGACAAGGGGTGGCGGTCTATGAATATCTGTAAACAACAGCAGGAAGTCTCGAGGTATTGCTCGCCTGAGGTAGAGTATCTCATGATAAGCTGTAGACCACACTATTCACCAAAAGAGTTTTCATCTATATTCTTCGTAGTTGTCTATTTACCACCACAAACCGATGCTGGCACTAAGACGACACTCAATGACCTGTACAGGGCCATAAGTAAACAGGAAAACGCTCATCCAAAAGGTGGCGCTCCTAGTGGCCGGAGACTTTAATGCAGGGAAACTCAAACCCGTTTTACCAAATTTCTACCAGCATGTTAAATGTGCAACCAGAAAAAAAAAGAAGAAAAAAACTCTAGACCACCTTTACTCCACACACAGAGACGCATACAAAGATCTCCCTCGCCCTCCATTTGGCAAATCTGACCACAATTATATCCTCCTGATTCCTGCATACAAGCAAAAACTGAAGCAGGAAACACCAGTGACTCGGTCAATAAAAAAGTGGTCAGATGAAGCAGATGCTAAACTACAGGACTGTTTTGCTAGCACAGACTGGAAAATGTTCCGGGATTCTTCCAATGGCATTGAGGAGTACATCACATGAGTCACTGGCTTTATCAATAAGTGGATCGATGACGTCGTCCCCACAGTGACTGTACGTACATACCCCAAACAGAAGCCATGGATTTACAGGCAACATCCGCACTGAGCTAAAGGCTAGAACTTCTGCTTTCAAGGAGAGGGACTCTAACCCGGAAGCTTATAAGCAATCCCGCTATGCCTTCCGACGAACCATCAAACAGRMAAAGCGTCAATACAGGACTAAGATTCAATCGTACAACACCGTCTCCGAAACTCGTCAGATGTGGCAGGGCTTGCAAACTATTTGACTTCAAAAGGAAAGCACAGCCGAGAGCTGCCCAGTGGCACGAGCACACCAGACGAGCTAAATTACTTATATGCTCGCTTCGAGGCAAGCAACACTGAAAAATGCATGAAAGCTTCAGCTGTTCCGGACGACTGTGTGATCTTGCTCTACTCAGCCGATGTGAGTAAGACCTTTAAACAGGTCAACATTCACAAGGCTGCAGGGACAGACCGATTACCAGGACGTGTACTGCGAGCATGCACTGACCAACTGGCAAGTGTCTTCACTGACATTTTCAACCTCTCCCTCTCTGAGTCTGTAATACCTACATGTTTTTTAGCTGAACACCATAGTGCCTGTGCCAAAGAAAACGAAGGTAACCTGCCTAAATGACTACCAACCCGTAGCACTCACATCTGTAGCCATGAAATGCTTTGAAAGGCTGGTCATGGCTCACATCAACACCATCATCCCAGACACCCTGGACCCACTCCAAATTGCATACTGCCCCAACAGATACAAAGATGATGCAATCTCTATTGCACTCCACACTGCCCTTTCCCACTTGGACAAAAGGAACACCTATGTGAGAATGCTGTTCATTGATTACAGCTCAGCAATCAACACCATAGTACCCACAAAGCTCATCACTAAGCTAAGGATCGTGGGACTAAACACCTCCCTCTGCAACTGGATCCTGGACTTCTTGATGGGCCACACCCAGGTGGTTAAGGTAGGTAACAACACATCCGCCACGCTGATCCTAAACACGAAGGCCCCTCAGGGGTGCGTGCTCAGTCCCCTCCTGTACTCCCTGTTCACTCATGACTGCACGGCCAGGCACGACTCCAACACCATCATTAAGTTTGCCGATGACACAACAGTGGTAGACCTGATCACCGACAACAACGAGACAGCCTATAGGGAGGAGGTCAGAGACCTGACCGTGTGGTGCAAGGACAACAACCTCTCCCTCAACGTGATCAAGACTAAGGAGATGATTGTGGACTACAGGAAAAGTATAACCGAGGACACCCCCATTCTCCTCGACGGGGCTGCAGTGGAGCAGGTTGAGAGCTTCAAGTTCCTTGGCGTCCACATCACCAACAAACGATCATGGTCCAAGCACACCAAGACAGTCGTGAAGAGGGCACAACAAAACCTATTCCCCCTCAGGGGACTGAAAATATTTGGCATGGGTCCTCAGATCCTCAGTAGGTTCTACAGCTGCACCATCGAGAGCATCCTGACTGGTTGCATCCCTGCCTGGTATGGCAACTACTCAACCTCCAAATATAACCTCCCCCTGTATATAGCCCTCCAACAGTGACTCTGTACCGTACCCCCTGTATATAGCCTCCACATTGACTCTGTACCGGTACCCCTGTATATAGCCTCCACATTGACTCTGTACGGTACCCCCTGTATATAGCCTCCAATTTGACTCTGTACCGGTACCCTGTATATAGCCTCCACATTGACTCTGTACCGGTACCCCCTGTATATAGAGACTCTGTACGGTACCCCTTATGTCGGATGCCCTGTATATAGCCTCCACATTGACTCTGTACCGGTACCCCTGTATATAGAATTGACTCTGTCCGGTACCCCTGTATATAGCCTCCAATTGCCTCTGTACGTACCAGTACCCCCTTATATAGCTCCACATTGACTCTGTACAAGTACCCCTGTATATAGCCTCACTATTGTCATTTTACTGCTACTCTTTAACTACTACTTTTTTATTTCTTATTTTTAGCCATTTTTTACTTAACCAGCAATGCAGTTTTAAAGAAAATACATGTTAAGGGCTTGTAAGTAAAAGCATTTCACTGTAAGGTCTACTAAAACATGTTGTATTCGACGCGCATGTGACAAATACCATTTGATTTGAATTGACAGATGGGTAAAGCACTTTGTGACAACTGCCGAGTGTAAAAAGTGCTTTATAAAACACATTTGATTGATGTGAGACGGTAGGCAGGTCGTGTCCTATTACTCACATTACATAACCATGGTCTGGAGTCACCAACAACCATACATCGAGTAGCTAACTTTACCGTCTGACTCAGAGACTCTAAAGACTACTATATTCATCCAGTCCCACCTTACACTTTGTACTAACCTAAAATTCCACACACACACACACACACACACAAACACACACCACACACCACACACACCACACACCACACCACACACACAACAACACACACCACAACACACACACACACACACACACACACACACACACACACACAGCGTTTCAATTGACTGATAACAGTGGAGGGCCTAGAGAAAACGACAAGCTCCATGGTAACTAAGAATCAATTTTTCTGTAAGCTATGGGGGCAGGTAGCTGAGAAACTGTAGCCTTGAGTGAAGATATAGATATATAGATACAGAACACCATTGTCAAAGTTAAAAACATAATTCCTCCTCCTCTTCAAACCTCAATGTTATTTAACCCCCAAGGTCGATGTCTGCATAATACATTTTTTTTAAAGTCAGTTTAAACTAAATATATATTTTTAAGCCTTGGACACGTCTCGATCCTGCTCTTTAATTACTTGTTACTTTTATCTCTTATTCTTATCCGTATGTTTTTGAAACGGTATTGTTGGTTAAGGGCTCGTAAGAAAGCGTTTCATTGTGAGGTCTACAGCTGTTGTATTCGGCTGTGTGTGTCTGATAAAATTTGATGTCTCACTTCCACATCTGCGGTGAAAGCTGACAGAGCCTAGAGCTGTGTTTGTCAGACCCGGAGACATCCCGAACATCGGTCCTCTCACACAATCGTCTGTAGCGTCCGCACGGTTTGGCCTACGAAACTATATCGCACCTCCGTGGAAAGATGAGACTCTCACGAACAAGATGGTGTTCTCCGTTTCGCTCTACGATCCCCACAAGTGTCTTGGGTCTCATCTGAAATCGGTACAGACGATCTGCCAACTTCAGTCTGTAGCGTCCGAAGAGTTTTGGGCTACACAGTAATATGACCCCTCTGTGGAAATGTGAGAATCTCACAACAATGTTCCCTGTAAGCTACGGAGAAAAGCATGAGATCGAACTTCACTCAACTTGGACTATTGGCAGTAGGTGCACCCGATTCAGCTTCTCTGCGCGCCGGGTAGGCCAACTGTTGCCATTTTTAACCATTTGATGTGTCTGAAGATACAAAACTCTGCCTTCCCGGTGGGCCCAGAGAGCAMATCAAGTGCACTATAGGCCTACCGCTGGACAATCAGATGTCTCAGATTACTTTGTCTGCAGTAACGTAGCAGGAATAACAGTATGCTACAGCAAAATGTATACTGTGAGATGTCAAAACGTTTAAAACCATGACTAGAGAGAGACTGTCAATGAATACAGCAAAGAGCTGCTGTTTTTTATGAGTGCGTTCATGTTTAAGGTCTTACTCAGCACTGTCAACACTTTGTAGTCAACACTTTCATAGACCATAAAATGCGCGTCCTTCCTATTTCCACTCAGAGCTACAACAAGCAGCGCAGCAGTAATGAACGAGGAGGAGACGTGTATCTATAGGCTTGCCTTGTTATTATTAGCGGCTTGGGTCTGTTTTAATATCGAGGAATATTTCATTTTCTCCCTGAATAGGAGTAACAACATGAATTGGTGCATGAGGCAGAAATAATGCGGTGCGACTCGAGTTTCGCCATCAGCTGGAAGACGGTGTCCCTTTTTGGTCAGTGTCAGTGGAGGAAAGGGAGAGCGGAGGGATGTTGAGAGGCAGACTCTCAGTCTGCTGCTCTCTCCCTCCGCTGAGACTGACCCTCAGTCTGCTGCTCTCTCCCTCCGCTGAGACTGACCCTCAGTCTGCTGCTCTCTCCCTCCGCTGAGACTGACCTTCAGTCTGCTGCTCTCTCCCTCCGCTGAGACTGACCATCAGTCTGCTGCTCTCTCCCTCCGCTGAGACTGACCTTCAGTCTGCTGC
>NW_019944947.1:13003-17668 GCF_002910315.2 Salvelinus sp. IW2-2015
TCAGTCTGCTGCTCTCTCCCTCCGCTGAGACTGACCTTCAGTCTGCTGCTCTCTCCCTCCACTGAGACTGACCCTCAGTCTGCTGCTCTCTCCCTCCGCTGAGACTGAGCATCAGATGCAGGCACCATCAGCCCAGTAAAATAAAAACTCTATTATTTACTGTAAATATGCTGACTCAGCTGTGCCTCAAAAGTAATACAACAACGGATCTATTACCGTGTGATCATATAGCCTACCTCACATTTTTTTAATATAGATATTCTTAAATGGCCCGAACAACAATGCATTGGCAGGGCAATTCAAGCAAAGCCAGTATGCAGTGATAATGTATTGGGCCTATAGTTTACTGCACAAACCTCATTGCTACAGAACTGGTTACATAGGCTTACGTTTTATAAGTCATGTAAAAAAAAAAAAATCTGAACTTGTATTTTGACTCAAAGTGATCTTGACTCAGAAAAGGTTGGCGACCACTTTTCTAGAATGTTCTCTGTTAACACTATCAACGTTTCCCTTTACTGTGGCAAATGTCATCGAATCAATGCAATATTAGCCACTTTCAATGCAACATAACGAAACAAAAACTATAAAAGAGATTTTGTAGAAGGCAGAACGCATCAGAGTAGGATTCTATTGCATTGACACACATGACTCAGCCAATACTCTACACAGACCGGGGAGGCATAACCAATCAGAGCTGCAGTAGGCCTATATGCAAATAGACCGTTGCCATATATGGATCTGTTCCATTCACTTTGAACTGGACTGTGTTTACAGCATGAGCGGTCGTGAGTAGATGAGCTTGTTTTGAGATCAAAGCCAGAGCTGCACATTTTGTTCATATCCTTTGCCAGTTAGTGAGTTCTTAGCCCAGATATAGATAATTTGTAGTCAACAATAGGGTGAGTGATTGCTTCCTAGAAGAACACAAAACATGTACATTTCTAGACATTTTATTTTGTAGTAGTTTCTTGTATCAAAACACAAAAACATGTTCAGTCACCTCCTTGTCTGAAGGACAAGTGAATAAACAGGTCAATGTCAAGCTCTGCATGTTCTTTTTCCAAAAGTYTCAGGTTCAACGGGACTTAAAATCCTAAATCCAATAGCTAAATGATTCTTGGTATGACCTTCTTAAAACAATTCCATATAGCTTAGTAGAACCCCCCCCTCTCCATCTTAGATTGTGCTTAGACTCTTATGGGTTAATAACTACTGCCATTGTGCCGTTGAGCAAGGCACTAACCTAATTACTTAAAGATGCACTATGCAGAAATCGCTCCGCCATTTCCTGGTTGCTAAAATTCTATTTCAGTTTATGTTACAAAACAAGCAAGTACAGTGTAGAGAATCATTGTACCGTCTAAACTGCGGTGAAATATATTTTCAGCTGTTTGAAGCTGGTGTACAAAACCTAAAGTAAAATTGTAAGAACGGGAAAGCATAGAAATGGCCCATATAGAACAGATCTACCTCTTCGAAAGACTTACTTTCAATGAGAAATACATTAGTTATAAGATCTGGCAATGTGAATTTACCCCAAAATGTATATATCGTAACTCAACAAAAAAAAAAAGGGCGCCGATCTGCATTTCATTTACATGTAACTGCCAAAATAAAGGAAACCCCAACATATAGTGCCTTAATAGGACGTTGGGCCTCCACTAGTCAGAACAGCTTCAATGCACCTTGTCATAGATTCTAAGTGTCTGGATCTCTACTGGAGGGATGGGACCCCATTTCTTCCAGGACAAATTCCATCATTTGGTGTTTTGTTGACAGTGGTGGAAAACGCCGTCTCAGCTGCTCCAGAATCTCCCGTAAGTGTTCAATTGGGTTGAGATCTGGTGACTGAGACAGCCATAGTATACGGTTTACATCGTTTTCATGCACGTCAAACCTTTCAGGTGACCACTCGTGCCCTGTGGACGGGGGCATTGTCATCCTATGGGGGCATAGCCATGGTAGCCAAAATAATAGCCCGCCCAACATTTTTATACATGACCCTGAGCATGATGGGATGTTAATTGCTTAATAATCYCAGGAACCAAACCTGTGCGGAAGCACCTGCATTCAATATACTTTGAATCCCTCATTTACTCAAGTTTTTCCTCCGTTACATGTATCTGTATGTGTAAGGTTGGCTGGATTTACAAAGGCTGTCCAATTCTGTCATCTGAACAATAAGATCAGATCTTATGCCAATAACTGTGCGAAAGATTAGAATTGGGCTGCCTGTGTAAACGCAGCCTTTGGCTACTCTGACAGACAGTTCTCAATGCCATCCATGCAAAATAGACCAATAAAGGAAGTATTGTACCTTGCTCCTTGATCTGTCGTATCTGTTTGACAGTCTCCTTCAGGATAGCACATTTGTCAGGCTTGACGTTGAAGTTATCGATGTCGTTGAAGTTGGCGAATATCAGCTCGGCCAGCTCCTCGATGTACTTGTTCTCATGCTCGCGGTTTCTCTTCTCGTTGCTTCGTTTGAGGCTGAGGAGACAAGGGGGGTAAAGAGAAGGCCAGAGTGAGACGTGTTCCATGATATAATATAACCAGTTGATAGTACAGATTGTGTTCCATGATATAATATAACCAGTTGATAGTACAGAATGTGTTCCATATTATAATATAACCAGTTGATATTTACAGATGGTGTTCCATTATAATATAACCATTTGATATTACAGATGGTGTTCCATGATTATTAAATATTAAACTAGAATGTGCCATGATATAATATAACAGAATGTGTTCCATGATATAATATAACAGATTGTGTTCCATGATATAATATAACCAGTTGATAGTACAGATTGTGTTCCATGATATAATATAACCAGTTGATAGTACAGATTGTGTTCCATGATATAATATAACCAGTTGATAGTACAGATTTAAATGGCACTTGTTTTTGTATTGGCTGAATATACAAAACATTAAGAACACCTGCTCTTTCCATGACATAGACTGACCAGGTAAATCAGGTGAAATGGTCCACCACCCAAAGGACATCCAGCCAACTTGACACAACTGTGGGAATCATTGGAGTCAACATGGGCCAACATCTGKGGAACGCCCCCATATACACCGAGTGTACAAAACAGTAAGACACATCCCTAATATTGAGTTGCACCCCCTTTTGCCCTCAGAACCAAAGTCATTTGTCGGGGCATGGACTCTACAAGGTGTCAAAAGCGTTCCACAGGTTGACTGGATGTCCTTTGGGTGGTGGACCATTCTTGATACACACGGGAAACTGTTGAGTGTGAAAAAACCCAGCAGAGTTTAATTTCTTGACACAAACCGGTGCGCCTGGCACCTACTACAATACTCTGTTCAAATGGGGCTCCCGAGTGGCGCAGCGGTCTAAGGCACTGCCTCTTAGAGCTAGAGACGTCACTACAGACCCTGGTTCGATTCCAGGCTGTATCACAACCGGTCGTGATTGGGAGTCCCATTAGGGCGGCGCACAATTGGCCCAGCGTCGTCCAGGCCGTCATTGTAAATAAGAACTTGTTCTTAACCCGACTTGCCTGGTTAAATACMATWAAAAAATGCACTTAAATACCCTCTGAATGGCACACATATGTCTCAAGGCCTGTCTCAAGGCTTAAACATCCTTCTTTAACCTGTCTCCTCCCCTTCATATATACTGATTGAAGTGGATTTAACAAGTGACATCAATAAGGGATCAAAGCTTTCACCTGGATTCACCTGGTCAGTCTGTCATGGGAAGAGCAGGTGTTCTTAATGTTTTGTACACTCAGTGTAAATATAGGTCTATTTTTTTTGTTTAGGCAAAAAGTTAAAATCAAAACAACAAACGTTTGAAAGGCAAGATAGGCGACAGGTGTACTACCTGAGTTACAATTAGAGGAGAACCATGGGGTTGGCATTGAGCCATAACTTTAGTTAAATAAGAGGTCTCTCTGACCTGGGTTCTAGTACCCTGTCCAGGGAACATCCATCAAGCTGCCTCACGCTACAGAAACGGGGCCATTCTGTCTTGACCAAAGCTACTTACAGACCTGGGTTAGGTTTTTGAGTAGTCTACAGTAAAGTTACAAAGTCACAAGAGCCTAGGGCTGGGCGATATGGCCAAAATATTATATCACGGTATTTCTTTTTAAATTGGACGATATGACGGTATTTTTAGTTTTTAAACAATAAAAGTTGTACATTTGCTTTATGAGTAGTGAGAGTAGTGAGTGATCCGCAGGTGCTTTATGAGTAGTGAGTAGGGATCCCAGGGTGCTTTATGAGTAGTGAGTGATCCCAGGGTGCTTTATGAGTAGTGAGTGATCCCAGGGTGCTTTATGAGTAGTGAGAGATCCCAGGGTGCTTTATGAGTAGTGAGTGATCCCAGGGTGCTTTATGAGTAGTGAGTGATCCAGGGTGCTTTATGAGTAGTGAGTGATCCCAGGGTGCTTTATGAGTAGTGAGTAGTGATCCCAGGGTGCTTTATGAGTAGTGAGTGATCCCAGGGTGCTTTATGAGTAGTGAGGGATCCTAGGGTGCTTATGAGTAGTGAGGGATCCTAGGGTGCTTTATGAGTAGTGAGTGATCCCAGGGTGCTTTATGAGTAGTGAGTAGTGATCCCAGAGTGCTTTATGAGTAGTGAGTGATCCCAGAGTGCTTTATGAGTAGTGAGTGATCCCAGAT
>NW_019944947.1:18134-19142 GCF_002910315.2 Salvelinus sp. IW2-2015
GTGCTTTATGAGTAGTGAGTGATCCCAGGGTGCTTTATGAGTAGTGAGCGATCCTAGGGGTGGCAACACATATATTCTAAGTGATTTCAATGAGTCTTTCTCCATTCTGATTGGTTTATACTGTTCAATTCAACCAAAACAAATTTCAGCACTTTTATCATGTCTGCATTTCCTGCACTCAATTGCAGTGGTGGAAAAAGTACCCAGTTGTCAGACTTGAGTAAAAGTAAAGATACCTTAATAGAAAATGACTCAAGTAAAACTGAAAGTCACCCAGTAAAATACTACTTGAGTAAAAGCATTTGGTTTTAAATATACTTAAGTATCAAAAGTAAATGTAATTTATAAAATGTACTTAAGTTTCAATAGTAAAAATATAAACAATTTCAAATTCCTTATATTAAGCTTATATTAAATTCATTATATGGCACCATTTTCTAGGTTTTTAAAATGTATTTACGGATAGCCAGGGGCACACTCCAACACTCAGACATAATTTACAAACAAAGTATTTGTGTTTAGTGAGTCCTCCAGATCAGAGGCAGTAGATGACCAGGGATGTTCTCTTGATAAGTGTGTGAATTGGACAATTTTCCTGTCCTGCTAAGCATTCAAAATGTAACGAGTACTTTTAGGTGTCAGTGAAAATGTTTGGAGTAAAAACTACAGTATTTTCTTTAGGAATGTATTGAAGTAAAAGTAAAAAGTACTATAAAATAGTAAAGTAATGTACAGTCATGGCCAAAAGTTTTGAGAATGACACAAATATTAATGTTCACAAAGTCTGCTGCCTCAGTTTGTATGTTGGCAATTTGCATACACTCCAGAATGTTATGAAGAGTGATCAGATGCATTGCAATTAATTGCAAAGTCCCTCTTTGCCATGCATTTCCACTGCATTTCAGCCCTGCCACAAAAGGACCAGCTGACATCATGTCAGTGATTCTCTCGTTAACACAGGTGTGAGTGTTGACGAGGACAAAGGCTGAAGATCAACTCTGTCATGGC
>NW_019944947.1:24779-43132 GCF_002910315.2 Salvelinus sp. IW2-2015
TCATTGCTTTGCACAAAAAGGGCTTCACAGGCAAGGATATTGCTGCCAGTAAGATTGCACCTAAATCAACCATTTATCGGATCATCAAGAACTTAATTGTTGTGAAGGAGGCTTCAAGGCGCCCAAAAAAGTCCAGCAAGCGCCAGGACCGTCTCCTAAAGTTGATTCAGCTGCGGGATCGGGGCACCACCAGTACACAGCTTGCACAGGAGTGGCAGCAGGCAGGTGTGAGTGCATCTGCTCGCACAATGAAGGCGAAGACTTTTGGAGGATGGCCTGGTGTCAAGAAGGGCAGCAAAGAAGCCACTTCTCTCCAAGAAAAACATCAGGTACAGACTGATATTCTGCAAAAGGTACAAGGATTGGACTGCTGAGGACTGGGGTAAAGTCATTTTCTCTGATGAATCCCCTTTCCGATTGTTTGGGGCATCCGGAAAAAAGCTTGCCCGGAGAAGACAAGGTGAGCGCTACCATCAGTCCTGTGTCATGCCAACAGTAAAGCATCCTGAGACTATTCATGTGTGGGGTTGCTTCTCAGCCAAGGGAGTGGGCTCACTCACAATCTTGCCTAAGAACACAATAAAGAATAGTACCAACACATCCTCCGAGAGCAACTTCTCCCAACCATCCAGGAACAGTTTGGTGATGAACAATGCCTTTTCCAGCATGATGGAGCACCTTGCCATAAGGCAAAAGTGATAACTAAGTGGCTCGTGGAACAAAACATTGATATGTTGGGTCCATGGTCAGGAAATTCCCCAGACCTTAATCCCATTGAGAACTTGTGGTCAATCCTCAAGAGGTGGGTGGACAAACAAAAACCCTCAAATTCTGACAAACTCCAAGCATTGATTATGCAAGAATGGGCTGCCATCAGTCAGGATGTGGCCCAGAAGTTAATTGACAGCATGCCAGGGCGGATTGCAGAGGTCTTGAAAAAGAAGGGTCAACACTGCAAATATTGACTCTTTGCATCAACTTCATGTAATTGTCAACAAAAGCCTTTGACACTTATGAAATGCTTGTAATTAAACTTCAGTTCTCCATAGTAACATCTGACAAAAATATCTAAAGACACACAAATGTTGCAATTGCGATTTGACTTGCAAATTAGAGCAAAACTGTTGGAATCATGGAAATAGAATGACTATTCTAATTCTATAGTTAGAATATAATAGTGGGCACTTTGAATACAGTGTTGTTTGACATGACAACAAATTAAAATGCCAGGGAGGAGTTATTGTGATAGGGTAGGAACTAAAGTKTTGATAAGTGTTTCCTAGGGGACCCTATAAGCTTTGGCTACATTGCATGTTTTCTCTTAGCTACTTCACATATTCTTGCTTTGCATATTACTATTTGATTTAGAAGATACTGTTGCACAAACAACATGCTGATTTAGGTCTACACCATCATTGGTATTATCAGGCTGTATTAGCTAGCTACGTTTGCTCTTACTCAGTACATTTATTAGCTAGCTAGCTATTAGCATTAGCGGCTAACAATTAGCATCTCACAAGATTTAGGGCAACATCCTAAGAAAAGACAAACTAGCTGTTTGCTGATATAAGAAACACAAACTAATAGTGTCATTATAGAACGCTAGTGGATTTATATTAAGAAGCAAAGTGAAAACAGCATTATTGTCATCAACATGGTTGCATGTGCTGCKTTGACCATGCAGACTGAACGCAAGTGTCTCGTGGTTGAGGAACATTAAATGCGCTCCTTGAGTGACAGGGGGCGGGGCTAGGTCTGTGTGGAAAGTGGTACGGAGAGAAAGAACCGGAAAGAGATGAGTCAAGTAGTGAATTAAACTATACAAATTGACATTACACACGGCGTATCACATTTAACAAACCCAAACATTCAAATACCGGTATAGAAGGTAAAGTAAAAACCCAAACCGGTCCCTGCATCAATACCGGTATAGAAGGTAAAGTAAAAACCCAAACCGGTCCCTGCATCAATCCGGTATATCATAAAATACGGTATACCGCCCCAGCCCTACAATAGCCTACTGTAAAGCCACAGTAGGATAAAGTAGTTAGTGTGGTACAGTGGTAGTAAAGAAGTGTATACCTGGGACCCAGTAGGTCAGAGGAACATTCTTGCGTTTCGCTGACTCAGCCCTGGCAGCAGGTCGAGAGGTTTCATCGGCGCCACTATCTCCACTGCATATCAGCGTCTGTGGAGACAACACACACAGAGAGAACAGTTATATAGACAACATAACAATCAATCCACCTACCAAGAGTGGTTAGAGAAACACACTAATGTACCACCAGCTGTCAGAGAAAGACACACTAATGTACCAGAGCTGCAGAGAAAGACCACACTAATGTACCAGCAGCGTCAGAGAAGACCACACTAATGTACACAGGCAGCTGTCAGAGAAAGACACACTAATGTACCACGCAGCTGTCAGAGAAAGACCACACTAATGTACCAGCAAGCTGTCAGAGAAAGACCACAACTAATGTACCAACAGCTGTCAGAGAAAGCCACCACTAATGTACCAGCAGCTGTCAGAGAAAACCACACTAATGTCAAGCAGCTGTCAGAGAAAGACCACACTAATGTACCAGCAGCTGTCAGAGAAAGCCACACTAATGTCCAAAGTGCAGAGACAGACCAACACTAATGTACCAGCTGTCAGAAAAGACACACATGTACCAGAGCTGTCAGAGAAAGACCACACTAATTCAAGCAGCTGTCAGAGAAAGACCACACTAATGTACCAAAGCTGTCGAGAAGACACACTAATGTACCAGCAGCTGTCAGAGAAAGAACCACACTAATGTACTACAGCTGTCAGAGAAAAGCCACACTAATGTGACTCAGCAAGCTGTCAGAGAAAGACCAACTAATGTACACCAGACTGTCAGAGAAAGACACACTAATGTACCACAGCTGTCAGAAAACCACCTATTACCACAGCTGTCAGAGAAAACCACACTAATGTTACCAACAGCTGTCAGAGAAAGACCACACTAATGTACAGACAGCTGTCAGAGAAAGACCACACTAATGTACAGCAGCTGTCAGAGAAAGACCACCACTAAATGTTACTACAGCTGTCAGAGAAAGACCCACTAATGTAACTAGCATTGTCAGAGAAGACCACAACTAATGTACCAGCAACTGTCAGAGAAAGACCACACTAATGTACCAGCAGCTGTCAGAGAAAGACCCACACTAATGTCACCAGCAGCTGTTCAGAGAAAGAACCACACTAATGTACCAGCAGCTGTCAGAGAAAGACCACACTAATGTACCAGCAGCTGTCAGAGAAAGACCACACTAATGTACCAGCAGCTGTCAGAGAAAGACCACACTAATGCATAAAAAGGTACTTAACCCAAAATGACACTCTTCCCCAAATCCCATCTCCAAGTAAACTAGGGTGGCTCATTCAGATGTTGGGCTGTCTGCCCTATTCCGGGGTGCACACACTAGAGGTCGACCGATTAATTAGGGCGATTTCAACTTTTCATAACAATCGGTAATCGGCATTTTTGGACACCGATTATGGCCGATTACATTGCACTCCACGAGGAGACTGCATGGCAGGCTGACTACCTGTTACGCGAGTGCAGCAAGGAGCCAAGGTAAGTTGCTAGCTAGCATTAAACTTCTCTTATAAAAAACAATCAATCAATCTTAACACAATCACTAGTTAACTACACATGGTTGATGATATTACTAGTTTACCTAGCTTATACTGCGTTGCATATAATCGATGCGGTGCCTGTTAATTTATCATCGAATCACAGCCTACTTCGCCAAAAGGGTGATGATTTAACAACCGCATTCTCGAAAAAAAGCACTGTCGTTTCACCAAWGTGTACCTAACCACAAACATTTCTGTGTGTTTATTATATTATAATTAAGTCTATGATTTGATATTTGATAGAGCAGTCTGACTGAGCGGTGGTAGGCAGCAGCAGGCTCGTAAACATTAATTCAAACAGCACTATAGCATTGCACTGTTTATGACTTCAAGCCTATCAACTCCCGAGATTAGRCTGGYAATACTAWAGTRCCTATWAGAACATCCAATAGTCAAAGTCAAATGGAATAGAGAGAAATAGTCCTATAATAACTACAACCTAAAACTTCTTCGGTATCGGCTTTTTTTGGTCCTCCAATAATCGGGATTTAAAAATCATAAATCGGTCGACCTCTAGCACACACACACTTGCACTACATGCATGCACGCCCGCAGGAACACACACACACGTGCCCCTATGCTGGTGGAATTGGTTGATCCGACACAAGAGGAACGAGCGAAAGTGGAGCGGAGATTCAATTCTTTCCTTCTGATGGTGCTCTTCTCCCCAGAGAGACTGAAACGAGAGCACAGAAAGACAGAGAGAGAAAGATAAGCTTTCACTATGTACAGACTCAGTGAGCATAGCCTTGCTATTGAGAAAGGCCGCCGTAGGCAGACATGGCTCTCAAGAGAAGACAGGCTATGWGCACACTGCCCACAAAATGAGGTGGAAACTGAGCTGCACTTCCTAACCTCCTGCCCAATGTATGACCATATTAGAGAGACATATTTCTCCCCCACGACCTAGACCCACCACTCCCCCTGCCATACCCCACTCAACAACGCCCTCTCGCGAACAACGACCACCACCAGTCCCCCACACTCCACCTTCGACTCAACCACCTCACCCCATATCCCTCCTCCTACGCACCGCACAATTCCCACCAGCGCCTGTTCCCGACTCCACAGCCAGCGGCAAACCACGCACCTCGCTCCGACCCTCGCCTTCCCCCACACGAACCAAGCCGCACACACCACCGTCCCTAGAAACACACCCCCACAACCTGCACCGACCCCAACGCCACACCCTCTTCTATGCCCTTCTTCATCTCCCTTTCTACACCTTCCTCCTGCCTCCTCAACCCAAGCTCCTCTCTCGCCTACACTTTTCCTACCAAGAAACTGTAGTCTCACTACCCTACTCATGAACTCAGCACAACTTCTCACACTGCTCGTTCTATCATGCTTCTTGCACCTGCCTCCCTTCATCGCCCTGCTACTATTCGTTTCCAGTTTCACGCATCTTCGCGTACTGATCTTCATTTTCCACTCCCCTCTTGCCTATAATATCTCCTCACTATGCTTCAATGTACACATGTTCCCATGCCAATAAAGCCCCCTTGAATTGTATTGAATTGAATTGAGAGAGAGAAGAGAGAGAGAGAGAGAGAAGAAGAGAAGGAGAGAAGGAGAGAGAGAGAGAAGAGAGAGAGAGAGAACGGAGAAGAGAGCTCCACACCCCCCAGAAACTGCGCGCGCCTGCTCAGCTTAAGCCCGCGCGCAAACACGACACCTTCTCCGGCACGTAGTCTCCTCCGTCCTCTAAACACACTGACTCGTCTACTGCTCTTAATTACTCATTTCACCATCCTCCTATATCCCCTATCCTCCCCCCCCTCCCCCCTATCCACTCCCACTACTCCCATTACGTCTCAGACCAATCCCCTCACCTCAACAGTCACCACCTCCTCGCTCCTCTCCAACATCTCTCTCCACCAACCATACCCCGCTCCACACCAATCTGTCTCGTATCACCATCTGCCTCCATCCACACAACGCCCACCCCATCCGCTCCGTCCTTAACCCTATGTCCCCTCTCACAACACCTCCACTAATCCTTACATGCACACGCACTCTGTCCCCCTCCCACAACCACCCCAATACACTCGCTCACCTGAAACATTTCTCCCTCACTACCCCCAGTCTCATAATCTGTCTGGTTACCAATTGTGCCCCCCCTCCACCCCAACACGTCCCCACCACCCCCTGTCCCAACTCGCTAGATCTGCTCCCTCCAAGCGCAACCCCACCATCGGCGTCCTGCTCCCCTCTCGTCCCACTCAACACGTCACCACTCGCTGTCCCTCTAGAACCTTCTTCCTCCCCAACGCCAACGTCACACTCCTCCTCCGTATACACATTCCCCTCAACAAGCCACCCAACCTCTGGTCTCTACACACATTGTCCCCTCAAACAAGCCACAATCGTCTGATGAACATGTCGCCCTAATCTAAGGTCACAACACTCGTCTGTAACATTGTCCCCTCAACAAGTCATCAATCTTGTCTGTACACATTGTTCGCCTCAACCCAATCCCCAACTCCTGTCTGTAGAACCAATGTCTCCTCAAACATCAACCCACCACTCCGCCTCCTGCGCTGTCGACACGTCCCAGATGTCCCTCTCCCCTCTCAACACCAGCTCCGCACAACTCTGCTGCCTGCACGACTCCATGTCCCCCCTACCACAAGCTCGCACCAGTCCCTGCTCTCCGTCAACATCTCGGCCCACCCGCTCCTCACGACTCAATCCACCCGAACAACTCTGTCTCCTCGCTAAACATTGCTCACCTCCAACAACTCGCACCCATCCCTGTCTGCCTACACTCTGTCCTCCCCCCTCAACAATCACATCTGTCCACCCCCGTAACAGTTGTCCCCTCACAGCAAAGTCAACACTCTGTCCGCCTCCCTTCACACCATTGTCCCCTCAGACCAAGCCCCCACAATCCTGTCTGGCTAACATCTGTCCCCTCAAACAAGTCACAATCTGTCTGCTCAACCTTCTCCCTCAACAAGCCCAGCACACTCTGCTCTTTACACCGCCCACTCTGCTCCCCCGCCAACCAAGCTCACCCGAATCTGCGTCCCATTAACCGATGTCCCCCAACCCCAAGTCCACCCACTCTCTGTCTCAAACATTGTCCCCTCCAACACCACACGGTCACAATCCTGTGTCTGTAGAACATCCTGTCCCCTCCAACAAGCCCACAACTCTCGTCCTGTAGACACCTACTGTCCCACAAACAAGCTCCGAAATCCCGTCTGCCTACCCACCTCCTTCCCCATCACAACCCGCAAGTCCCACACCACACTCCTCGCTCCTCGCTCAAACATTGTCCCCTCTCAACAGCTCCACCCAACCTTCAGCGTCCCGCTGTCACACCATCTCTCCCTCCCCACCAGCCCCCAACTCCCCTCTGCGCGCCAACCATCCCCCCCCCACCCCCCGGCACCCCCCCCCCGCCCCGCCCACCCCCCCTCCCCCCCCCCTCCCACCCTCGTCCCCTCCCACAGCCACCACGTCTACCACATCTGTCCGTCCACGAGCTGCTCACCCACCTCCCACACACCCAGTCACCACCAGTCTGTGTCCCCGCGCCTACACCCCCATCCGTCCCACACACACGCTCACGCACATCCTCGCTTCCGCTTTACCCAGTCTGCCCCATCACCAACGTCACAAATCCCCTCGTCTTGCTCCAAACGCCTTGCCCCTCCACCCCAGCCTCCAACTCGTCTTGTAACCAGATCTCGTCTCCCACCTCCAACAAGCCCACACCCACACCTCCTCCCGTCCGCCCTGTCACACCCCCACCTTCCCTCCCCCTTACACCCACATCCAACTCACCATCTGTCCTCCGTAACCCCCTCCTTGTCTCCTCCAACCCACAAGTCCCCAACCTCACCTGTCTCCTACCACACCTGCTCCCACAAACTCAACCAACCACCTCCACACATCTAGTCTGCCTAGTAACTACTGTTCCGCTCATACACCAGCTCCACCAACCGTCTCGTCTCGCTAACCCCATCTCTCCCTCTCCCCACACCCACGTCACAATCCGTCCCTGTCCCACCATTGTCACCCCTCCCCAACCACAGTCACAAGCTCGTCTACACCCTCGCGTCTCCCTCACACACCACGTCACCCTACACCCTCCTGCTCTCGTACACCATGTGTTCCCCCCACACCGGCCACGTCCCACCAATGCTCGTCCAACCAGCCCTCCCCGCCTCTCCCAACACAGTCACACCATCCTCCGTCTGCTACCAACATTCCCCCCCTCAACACACAGCGTCTCACTCAACCTTGTGTCCCTTAACCACCACACCTTCGCTCCCCCACCCCACACGTCCACCCAACCCCTCTGTCCTGTCCACACTTTCCACCCCTCCAGACACCCCGCCACGTCACCAATCCTCGCTGGCCCGTATCTGTAACGACAGGCTCGCCGCTTCCTTCCCAACACGCCTCCGCAATCCCCGTGATCTTCAACCATGCCTGTCCCCACTCCACAACGTCACAATCTGTCCCGTAACCACTCTGTCCTCGCTCCACACAACCCCCACATCCTGTCCGCACATTGCCCCTCACACAGAAGCTCACCATCCTGTCCCAGAACCATTGTCCCCTCAACACACCCACAATCTGTCCCCCTGTACATCCCCTCCCTGTCCCCTCCCACCCACCGCCAGCCCCGCAACCGTCCTGTCTCGCTACCCGACCCTCGCTGTTCCCGCACACACACTCCCAAGCCACCCCACCCCTGTCGGCCTCTACCCATCTGCTCCCCATCCAACCAAGTCCACAATCTCCTCTCCGTCGACCCTCCTCGTCCCTCCTCCACCAACCGGTCCCAACAACCGCTGTCTACACGCTCCGTCTCCCTCATACACAAGCCGTCACACCCATCGCTGTCTAACATGTCTCCTCAAAGAACAATCACACATCGTCTGTCTCCACCACCACCCTGCTCCCTCAAACACATCCACCCACCATCTGTCCCTGTCACAATCTGCTCCCCATCCCACAAGTCCCACCAACTCCATCGTCCTGGTATCCCATTGTCCCTCAACTAAGCCACCCACATCGGTTAACATTCCGTCCCCCTCAACAAGTCACACGAACCTCTTCTGCTACCCACATTCAGCACTCCCCTAAACAAGTCACCAATCTGTCAAACCATGTGTCCCTCAACACTCACCCAATCGAACACATAAACCCCTCGTCCCTCAACCAAGCCACAAAGTCCTGCTCTTAACATGTCCCCTCAACAAGTCACCAATCTGTCCTTAACATTGTCCCCTCAACAAGTCCACCAATCTGTCTGTACACATTCGTCTCTCAACCTATCGCAACTCTGTCAACACACCATCTGTCCCGCCACCAGCCACAACTGTCGTACACTTGTCCCCTCAACAACGCTCACCAATCTGTCTGAACATTGTCTCCTGAACACAGTCATCAATCTCGTCCCCGTAAACATTGTCCCCCTCCAACCAACGTCCCCACTCCAGATCTGATCCTTCGTACACGCTTGTCCCCGGCCCTCCAAACAAATGCCACACATCTCGTCTCGCTGCTACCCACCCTGCGTCCCACCTCACACAAAGTCCACAATCTGTCGGTAACAGTTATCCCCTTACAAGTACACAATTCTGTCTGTAACATTGTCCCCTCAACAAGCCACAATCCCCTGTCGAAAATTGGCCCCTCAAAAAAAAAAAAAAGAAAAAGACGCCCCCAAGTTTTTTTTTTTTTCTTTTCCTCTCCCTTCTATCCCAACCAACACCCCCATCCTACCCGCTTCGGTCCACCCGCCTCTCACCCACTTGCTCCCCACTCCAACCCACCTCCAACATCACTGCGTCTCGTGCTCTCCCCTGCTCACCCATCTGTCCCTCATCCACACACGCCACGCAGTCACCAATCTCCGGCGCGTCACAACAGTGCGCCTCCTCCCACACACACGCCTGTCACCTCTGTCCCCGCTCGCTCCGCACGCATCCCTGTCCCCATCACCACACACTCCCACTACCATCCCTCCGCCGCGCCCACCAGTGTCTCGCCCTCCAAAACTTCGCACATCCTCGTCCTCCTCACCCCTCTTCACCCTACCCACACACCCAGTCACCCAACCTCCTGTCCTGCCCTAACCATCCCTCTCTCTTCACGCCACGTCACCAACCTCCGCGTCCTCTACCACCGCCTCCTGCCCCCCCCCCTCAACACACCTCCACAATGCGCTTCCTCGCTCGCACATGGTCGCCCCTCCAGACAAGCCTACAATCATGTCACGCTATCACATTGTCCCCAACAAGCACACAATCTGTCTGTAACATTGCCCCTACAACAGAGTCACAATCGTCCGTAACATTGTCCCCTCAACAAGGCACAATCTGTCTGTAACATTGTCCCCTCAACAAGTCACAAATCTGTCTGAACATGTGCCCTTCATACAAGTCCACAATCCTGTCCTGCTAACATTGTCCTCAACAATTCATACAATCTGTCTACATTGTCTCCTCAACAAGTCACCAATCTGTCTGTAACATTGTCATCAACAAGTCACAATCATGATCTCGTCTGTAACATTTCGTCCTCAACAAGTCCCAGCCAAATCATGTCTGTAACATTGTCCCTCAACAAGTCACAATCTGTCTTAACATTGTCCTCAACAACCACAATCTGTCTGTAACATTGTCCCCTCAACAAGTCACACATCTGTCTGCTAACATTGTCCCCTCAACAAGTCACAATCTGTCTTGGTAAACATTGTCCCCTCAACAAGTCACAATCTGTCTGTAACATTGTCCCTCAACAAGTTCTCCCTATACAGTACCCCCGCCAACCACCCACCCTGTCACTGCTCTCTCCTCTCTCCTATCCGACCGCCACCCTCACTCCCTCGCTCCATGTCTCTCCTGTCTCTATTAGACGCCAGCCACTATTGCTCATTCCTCTCTCCTTCTCCATTCAGCACCACTCACCTATTCCCACTCTCCTCTCCCTCGTTCCACTTGCGCCCAATCCACTTTGCTGCACACTTCTCCGCTCCGCCCTGTCCCATCTATTGGACCAACACTATGTCATCTCTCGCCTGTTCGATTGACCCCTACCACTATGTCATTTTCTCTCCGTTCCTTATTGGAACAACGGCTATGTCATGTGTACTCTCTGTGTCTATTGACCACGACCACGTATGTCATGTCTCTCCTGTTCTATTAGACCCACCACTATGTCATGTCGCTGCTGTTCTATTGGACCCAGCCACTAATTCATTTCTCTTCTGTTCTATAGTTATCAAATCCTTTCTTTTCACTTTGTCCAGAAGGCGCTAAATGCTGACGAATCGCTGGTCATATTATCAACCCATCCTGGTCATATTATCAACTCACTCCTGGGATATTATCCAGACCCATCCTGGTCATATTATCAACCCATCCTGGTCATAATTCTCAAACCCATCCGGTAATTACCTGGTCTATTATCAACCCATCTGGTGAGTATTATCAAACCCATCCTGTCATAATTAATCCACGCCCATCCTGGTCATTTATCAAAGCCATCTGTCATATTACAACCCATGCGCTGGTCAGTATTATCAACCCATCCTGGTCATATTATCAACCCATCCTGGTCATATTAACAACCCATCCTGGTTATATTAACAACCCATCCTGGTCATATTAACAACCCATCCTGGTCATATTAACAACCCATCCTGGTCATGTTATCGTCTTTAGATTCCCCCTCTTTCTAATTTTCTAACAGAGATTTCCATCTCTGTCAAATATGGAACCACTATCAGGTGTGCTGTTCAGAACGGTGTCTTCCCCAGGTGTGCTGTTCAGAATGGTGTCTTCCCCAGGTGTGCTGTTCAGAACGGTGTCTTCCCCAGGTGTGCTGTTCAGAACGGTGTCTTCCCCAGGTGTTCTGTTCAGAATGGTGTCTTCCCCAGGTGTGCTGTTCAGAATGGTGTCTTCCCCAGGTGTGATGTTCAGAATGGTGTCTTCCCCAGGTGTGCTGTTCAGAATGGTGTCTTCCCACGAATTGCATTTTGACAAATGTTTGAAAATGACGTTTTATTGGGCTGCTTCACTAAAGGAGTTGCATGTTCTGTTAATATGCATTACCATAATCTACATGTGATTTCTGTCATTCTGAGCACCGTGGTTTCATGCCCTAACGGGTTACAATGCATATGGGTCCGTTCGATTTCTGAAATTGCCATTAAATTTAAAATCTTCCCGGTCACGTTGTCCGGGTTCCATATTTTCCTAACGGAAAACCCTGAAGCGCGCACACACCCACACAAACACCAGACCCGACCTTAATGACAGACGATCAATTATTGAGAGCTGATGAATGTTTAATAACCAGCCGCCACCATGATGTGTTGTATAATGGAGGGCTATATGAACACTGACTAGGAGGTTACTGCTGCATGCTGGGAGAGCACTCTGATATCTCTCCTCTCCTACAGGGGGGACAACAGCTAGAGAAAGCTACAGGAACGAACAAGATGGCAGCAGTCAAGGCCAGACAGGTAGTGTGTTGTGTTACACTCTGAGCCACTGTTAACCAGGGTCACGGCCAGACAGGTAGTGTGGTGTGTGTTGTGTGTGTGTGGTGGTGTGTGTGTGTGTGTGTTGTGGTTGGTGTGCTGTGTTGTGTGTGTGTGTGTGTGTGTGTGGTGTGTGTGTGGTGTGTGTGTGTGTGTGTGTGTGTGTGTGTCTGTGTGTGTGTGTGTGTGTGTGTGTGTGTGTGTGTGTTGTTGTGTGTGTGTTGTTGTGTGTGTGTGTGTGTTGTTGTGGTGTGTGGTGTCATTGAGCCGTGCCCACTGTCAGGGGTGAGTTTAGTTACGATGGTCACCTGCTGCACAGTGCTCTCAGGGGCACACACACACAACACACACACACACACACACACACACACACACACACACACACACACAACACACAAAACGCTGCTGAACGGGCTGCTAAAGTCCAGGAGAACCAGGCAACCAATCATATCCAACCGGCCAAAGCACTTGCATGCTGTAGTTACGGCAACACAATTAAGATCCAAACGCCAAAGCCACTATAGGTCTGGAAGGGATGGCAACAGCCAATCAGATTCAATGGAAGCATGTGACTTGCTCTGATTGGGAGAGAGATTCAGCAAATCAGATAGTGGGTTAAAAGCTACAGCGATGGACAATGTTAGGACTGGTTTATATGCAAGCAGCTCTGATAGATGGTACTTTAGAGTGGGGACATGCTGCTGTAAAGAATACCAATCAGATATACTATTTACCTGGAGGTTCTGCTACAGACCAGACACTAAGTAGGCCAGGAACCATGTAGAGACCCTGAGAGCAGCACCAGGACATGTAGAGACCCTGAGAGCAGCACAGGACATGTTTAGAAGACCCTGAGAGCAGCACCAGGACACAGATGAGACCCCGAGAGCAGCACAGGACATGTAAGAGCCCCGAGAGCAGCACCAGGACATTAGAGGCCCCGAGAGCAGCACCAGGACATGTAGAGACCCTGAGAGCAGCACAGGACATGTAGAGACCCGAGAGCACACCGGCATGTAGAGACCCTGAGAGCAGCACCAATGGACATGTGAGACCCCGAGAGCAGCACAGGACATGTAGAGACCCGAGAGCAGCACCAGGACATTGTAGAGACCAGAGAGCAGCACCAGGACATGTAGAGACCCTGAGAGCAGCACCAAGACATGTAGAGGCCCCGAGAGCAGCACCAAGGACATGGTAGAGACCCGAGAGCAGCACCAGGACATGTAGAGACCCGAGAGCAGCCACCAGGACATGTAGAGACCCTGAGAGCAGCCCAGGACATGTAGAGGCCCCGAGAGAGCACCAGGACATGTAGAGACCCGAGAGCAGCACAGGACATGTAGAGACCCTGAGAGCAGCACCAGGACATGTAGAGGCCCGAGAGCAGCCACGAGACATGTAGGACCCGAGAGCAGCCCAGGACATGTAGAGACCCGAGAGCAGCACCAGGACATGTAGAGACCATATTGCTCTCTCTCCTCTCTCTCTCTCTCTCTCTCTCTCTCTCTCTCCTCTCTCTCTCTCTCTCTCAATATATAATATAGTCTCTCTCTCTATTTCTTCTCTCTCTCTATTTCTCGCGTCTCTCTATTTTCTCTCTCTCTCTCTCTCTCTTCTCTCTATATATATATATATATGTCTTCTCTCTCTACCTACATTTACATTTTGTCATTTAGCAAGATGCTCTTATCCAGAGCGACGTAGTGCGTTCATCTTCAAATAGCTAGGTGACAAAACACAGACATACTAAGTAACACTTCTCCTGAAAGTAGCTATCAGCAAAGTCTCTATCACTTTCTCACTCTCTGTAATCTCTATCATTAGGCTTAAGTAGGCCACTGCAATCCAGCAGGGAGCTTGGCGCGACCTAGCTAGCGCTACGGCTAACTCGTCCATTGACATGAGCTGGCTGGCGCTTGGCTAGGCTAACGCTAGCTGAGCCATTTGTAGTACTGCTGTACTGTGCGTTCAGTCTTATGTTCAGTCACTACCTGTCTGGCTTTGACCCCTGGTTAACAGTGGCTCAGAGTGTAACACCTACCTGTCTGGCCGTGACCCTGGTTAACAGTGGCTCAGAGTGTAACACACTACCTGTCTGGCCGTGACCCTGGTTAACAGTGGCTCAGAGTGTAACACACTACCTTCTGGCCGTGACCCCTGGTTAACAGTGGCTCAAGATGTGTAAACACTACCTGTCTGGCCGTGACCCTGGTTAACAGTTGGCTCAGAGTGTAAACACACTACCTGTCTGGCCGTGACCCTGGTTAACAGTGGCTTCAGAGTGTAACACAACCACTACCTGTCTGGCCGTGACCTGGTTAACAGTGGGCTCAGAGTGTAACACACTACCTGTCTGGCCGTGACCCTGGTTAACAGTGGCTCAGAGTGTAACACTACCTGTCTGGCCGTGACCTGGTTAACAGTGGCTCAGAGTGTAACAACTACCTGTCTGGCCGTGACCTGGTTAACAGTGGCTCAGAGTGTAACACACTACCTGTCTGACCGTGACCTGGTTAACAGTGGCTCAGAGTGCTAACACACTACCTGTCTGACCGTGACCCTGGTTAACAGTGGCTCAGAGTGTAACACAAACACTACTGTCTGGCCGTGACCCTGGTTAACAGTGGCTCAGAGTGTAACACACTAACTGTCTGACCGTGCCCTGGTTAACAGTGGCTCAGAGTGTAACACACTACCTGTCTGGCCGTGACCCTGGTTAACAGTGGCTCAGAGTGTAACACACTACCTGTCTGCCCGTGACCCTGGTTAACAGTGGCTCAGAGTGTAACACACTACTGTCTGCTGGCCGTGACCCTGGTTAACAGTGGCTCAGAGTGTAACACACTACCTGTCTGGCCGTGACCCTGGTTAACAGTGGCTCAGAGTGTAACACACTACCTGTCTGCACAGTGACCCTGGTTAACAGGGCTCAGAGTGTAACACACTACCTGTCTGCCGTGACCTGGTTAAACAGTGGCTCAGAGTGTAACACATATGTTGGCGTGACCTGTTAAAGTGGCTAGAGTGTACACACTACTGTTGGCCGTGACCCTGGTTACAGTGGCTCAGAGTGTACACACCTACTGTCTGGCGTGACCCGTGGTTAACAGTGGCTCAGAGTGTAAACACTAACTGTCTGGCCGTTGACCCTGGTTAACAGTGGCTCCGAAGTGTAACACACTACCTGTCTGGCCGTGACCTGGTTAACAGTGGCTCAGAGTGTAAACAACACCCTACCGTCTGGCCTGACCCTGGTTAACAGTGCTCAGAGTGTAACACAACACACTACTGTCTGGCCTTGACTGCTGCCATCTTGTTCGTCCTGTAGCTTTTCTCTAGCTGTTGTCCCCCCTGTAGGAGAGGAGAGATATCAGAGTGCTCTCCCAGCATGCAGCAGTAACCTCCTAGTCAGTGTTCATATAGCCCTCCATTATACAACACATCATGGTGGCGGGCTGGTTATTAAACATCATCAGCTTCTCAATAATTGATCGTCTGTCATTAAGGTCGCGGTCTGGTGTTTGTGTTGGGTTGTGTGCGCGTTCAAGGTTTCCGTTAGGAAAATATGGACCGGACAACGTGACCGGGAAAGATTTTAATTTAATGGCAATTTCAGAAATCGAACGGACCCCATATGCATTGTAACCCGTTAGGGCATGAAACCACGGTGCTCAGAATGACAGAAATCACATGTAATTATGGTAATGCATATTAACAGAACATGCAACTCTTTAGTGAAGCAGCCAATAAAAACGTCATTTTCAAACATTTGTCAAAATGCAATTCGTGGGAAGACACCATTCTGAACGCACACCTGGGAAGACACATTCTGAACATCACACCTGGGGAAGACACCATTCTGAAACAGCACACCTGGGGAAGACACCATTCTGAACAGAACACCTGGGAAGACACCGTTCTGAACAGCACACCTGGGAAGACACCGTTCTGAACAGCACACCTGGGGAAGACACCATTCTGAACAGCACACCTGGGGAAGACACCGTTCTGAAACGCACACCTGGGGAAGACACCATTCTGACAGCAACACCTGGGGAATGACACATTCTAACAGCACACCTGGGGAAGACACCATTCTGAACAGCACACCTGGGAAGACACCTTCTGAACAGCACACTGGGGAAGAACATTCTGAACAGCACACCTGGGGAAGACACCATTCTGACAGAAACCTGGGGAAGACACCGTTCTGACAGCAGCACTGGAAGACACCGTTCTGAACAGCACACCTGGGAAGACACCATTCTGAACAGCACACCTGGGAAGACACCGTTCTGAAAGCACACTGGGAAGACACCGTTCTGAACAGCAACACCTGAAGTGGTTCATATTTGACAGAGATGGATCCTGTTAGAAATTAGAAGAGGGGAATCTAAAGACGATAAATATACCAGGATGGTTGTTAAATGACCAGGAGGTTGTTATATGACAAGGATGGGTTGTTAATATAACCAGGATGGTTGTATATGACCAGGATGGGTTGATAATTGACCAGGATGGGTTGTTAATAATAAAGGATGGGTTGTTAATATGACCAGGATGGGTTGATAATATAACCAGGATGGGTTTAATATGACCAGGATGGGTTGTTATATGACCAGGATGGGTTGTTATATAACCAGGATGGTGTTAATATGACCAGGATGGGTATAATATGAACCAGGATGGGTTGTTAATATGACCAGGATGGGTTGTTAATATGACCAGGATGGGTTGATAATATGACCAGGATAGGGTTGTTAATATGACCAGGATGGGTTGTTAATATAACCAGATGGGTTGTTAATATAACAGGATGGTTGTTAATATGACCAGATGGTTGATAATATGACCAGGATGGGTTGTTAATATGACCAGGATGGTTGATAATAACCAGATGGTAATAGCCAGGATGGTTGTTATATAACCAGGTGTAATATGCCAGATGGGTTGATAATATGACCAGGATGGGTTGATAATATACCAGGATGGGTTGTTAATATGACCGGGATGGGTTGTTAATATAACCAGGATGGGTTTTAATATGACAGGATGGGTTGATAATAATGACCAGGATGGGTTGTTTAAATTGACGAGGATGGGTTGAATAATATGACCAGATGGTGTTGTTAATATAACCAGGATTGGGTTTAAATATGACCAGGATGGGTTGACAATACATGACCAGGATGGGTTGTTAATATGACCAGGATGGGTTGTTAATTGAACAAGGATGGGTTGTTAATATAACCAGGTTGGGTTGTAAATATGACCAGGGTGGGTTGATAATATGACCAGGATGGGTTTGATAATATATACCAGGATGGGTTGATAAAATAATGACCAGGATGGGTTGATAATATGACAGGATGGTTTGTTAATATGACCAGGATGGTTGATAATATGACCGGATGGGTTGATAATATGACCAGGATGGGTTGATAATATGACCAGGATGGGTTTGATAATATAAACCAGGATGGGTTGTTAACAATGACCAGGATGGGTTGGTCTAATATGACCAAGGATGGGAGTTGATAATATGACGCAGGATGGGTTGTTAATATGACCAGGATGGGTTTTGATAATATGACCAGGATGGGTTTGATAATATGAACCAGGATGGGTTTGATAAATATGACAGGATGGGTTGTTAATATGACCAGAATGGGTTGATAATATGACCAGGATGGGTTGTTAATATGACCAGGATGGGTTGATAATATGACCAGGAGTGGGTTGATGAATATACCAGGGATGGGTTATAATATGACCAGGATGGGTTTAATATGCACCCATGGTTATAATATGACCCGTGGGTTGATAATATGAGCAGGATGGGTTATAATATGACCAGATGTGCATTTGGTTCTGCATGAAAGAAAGCGATTTGATAACCTATAGAACAGGAGAAGATGACATAGTGGTGGGTCTAATAGAACAGCAGAGACATGCATAGTGGTGGGTCCTAATAGAACAGGAGAGACATGACATAGTGGTGGGTCAATAGAACAGGAGAGACATGACATAGCCGTTGGTCAATAGAACAGGAGAGAAAATGAATGTGGTTGGTATCAATAGAAACAGGAGAGAGATGACATAGTGGTTGGTCAATAGAACAGGAAGAGAGATGACAAGTGGTTGGTCATAGAACAGGAGAGAGATGAC
>NW_019944947.1:48115-56663 GCF_002910315.2 Salvelinus sp. IW2-2015
AGTCATCAGGCATCCTTACATCCAGTCTGTAGTTACAGGAGTCATCAGGCATCCTTACATCCAGTCTGTAGCTACAGGAGTCATCAGGCATCGTTACATCCAGTCTGTAGCTACAGGAGTCATCAGGCATCCTTACATCCAGTCTGTAGCTACAGGAGTCATCAGCCATCCTTACATCCAGTCTGTAGCTACAGTAGTCATCAGGCATCCTTACATCCAGTCTGTAGTAACAGGAGTCATCAGGCATCCTTACATCCAGTCTGTAGCTACAGGAGTCCAAAGTGGTGTAGTATCTAGAGAATAGGGGTGTCTCCTTTCCTTCATCACCACTGCCATTATAAATGATGCTACTTTCAATTTCAGGTCAGTGAAGAGGAAGGAGGAGTGAAGAGGAAGGAGAGGAAGCCACTCAAGACTATTGAGATGCACCCTGCTGTCTTCAAAGTTAGTCTGGTTAACTAAAGCTAGAGGGAGAGCCTTCAGAAACGTAGCCGGCTTAGGACACAGACAATAAACCTGTGAAACGCACCCCGAGTGTCTCCAGCTAGCTAGGTAGCAGGACAAAGAGGAGAAGAATCAGTGGGAAAGTATGTTTTTTTTTATTATCCAACGCTAGATACTTAGCAAATCCGATTGAAGATAAGAGGTTATCAGGAATGTTTTTTTTAGAATCCATTTCATACAGTCTCATCTTTACCACATTCTTGCCTGGATAAGCCTTTTCTATTTCACGTACACATGGCGGCAACTTGTTCTATAGAGAGCAGTCGTGGGTGGATGACTCTTTGATTAAATCCATTGAATATGAACCATCACAGAAGAAACCATTTTTAATCCATTTTAGCCAGTTAACAAACAATATAAGACTAAATCAAATATATTTTCAAAAGAACAGAATGGAATATTTAGAGTTGAATGATGTCACAGGCCTATATGCTACATGGCTGCACCATGCTAATGAAATCAATAGATACTTTAGTTGATTAAAACAGGTAAGACACACTCGGGCTACTATGATCATAGTCAACACATTTATTAGTATAAAATGAAACAACAGAACTCACAAATAATGTTATAACTTAAGTCACAGCAACATGTGGAATTGCTGTTATACAAAAACATATTTTGAAACAGAGCCCGAGGCAAACCTGTGATGTTTTGATCTCATTGCTTTCTTTCCATCACTCCACGTTGCTAGGGAGCAGGGTTTTACCTTCACTCCACGTTGCTAGGGAGCAGGGTTTTACCTTCACTCCACGTTGTTAGGGAGCAGGGTTTTACCTTCACTCCACCGTTGCTAGGGCGCGCGGTCTTACCCTTCATCCACGTTGTAGGGAGCAGGTGTTTGACTTCCTCAGTGTGTAGGCGAGCACAGGGTTTACCTTCAACTCCAACGTTTAGGTCAGCAGGGTTTTACCTTCAGCTCCACGTTCTAGGGGCAGGTTTTACCTTCAACTCCACGTGTTAGGAGCAGGGTCTTTTACCTTCACTCCACATTGTTAGAGAGCCAGGGTTTTACCTGCACTCCACAATTGTTAAGGGAGCAGGGTTTTAATTCACTCCACGTTGTTAGGGAGCAGGGTTTTTACCTTCCACTCATGTTGTTAGGGAGCGAGGGTTTGCTTCACTCCCAGTGTTAGGGAGCAGGGTTTTAACTTCACTCCACGTTTGTTAGGATGAGCACGGGTTTTACTTCACTCCACGTTGTTAGGACGGCAGGGTTTTTACCTTCACTCCACTTGTAGGGAGCAGGTGTTTACCCTCACTCCACGTTGTTACGTGAGGCAACGGTTTACCTCACTCCACCGTGTATAGGGAGCAGGGTTTACCTTCACTCCCGTTGCTTAGGGAAGCAGGGTTTTAAACTCAACTCTCCACGTTGTTAGGAGCAGGTTTTACCTTCACTCCACGTTATAGAGCGGCGGTGTTTAACCTTCACTCCAGGTTGTTAGGGAGCAGGGTTTTACCTTCACTCCACGTTGTTAGGACAGGGGTTTTACCTTCCACTCCACGTTGTAGCGATCAAGGCTTTCTACCTTCACTCCACGTTGTTAGGAGCAGGGTTTTACCCTTTCCACTCCACGTTGCTAGGAGCAGGTTTTAACTTCACTCCACGTTGTTAGGGAGCAGGGTTTTACCTTCACTCCACGTTGTTAGGCAGGGGTTTACCTTTCACTCCCAGGTTGTTAGGAGCAGGGTTTTACCTTCAGCTCCACGTGTGTTAGGGAGCAGGGTTTTCACCACTTTAGGGCAGGTTCCTCACAGAGGTTGCTAGGGAGCAGGTCTTTCCATCCTCCGGTTGCTAGGCGAGCAGGCGTAGGGTCCATACCTCTGGACTTCTTCACCAATGATACTGATAGAACATAATTAGCAATCTGATTTTTAAACGCATGTCAGTTTCTGCTTCAATACCTCATGTGGACACATTGAATATACGACATCTTTTCTACTGTATTTTCTGTATGTTTGTTATTTCCATGCTGAACTCTGTGGTGTTGTATCGTGTCGAACTGCTTTTGCTTTATATTCTTAAGTCGGCTACCTGCCCTACACTCACCACATGCTCCTCACACACCAACCTAGCAGGCTACCTGCACCTCTCATCACATCTAAACCACTAGCTACCTTGCCACCTCTACACTCTAACCACTAGGCTACCTGTCTCACTTCTCTACACTCTAACACACTAGCTACCTGCCACTCTCTACACTCTAACCACTAGCACTGCCACCTCTACACTCTAACCACTAAGGCTACCTGCCACCCTACACTCTAACGCACGAAGCTACTTGCATCTACACTATCTAACCATAGGCTACCTGCCACCTCGTACACTCTAACCACTAGGCTACCTGCCACCCTTTACAACTCTAACCACTAGGATGATCCCACTCTAACCGACTAGGCTACCTGCCACCTCTCACACTCTATACCACTAGGCTACCTGCCAACCTTCTACACTCTAAACCAGCTATCCTAGCCACCTCTACACTCTAAACCACTAGGCTACCTACTAACCTAACAGCCCCCTCTACACTCTTAACCACTAGTCTACCTGCCACCTCTACACTCTAACCACTAGACTACTCTACCACCCCTCCCTTCTAAAGACTTTAGGCCTACCTTGCCTCCTCTACACTCTAACCATAGCTACTGCCTCCTCTACACTCTAACCACTAGCTACCTACCGCTCTACACTCCTAACCACTAGGCTCCTGCCGCCTCTACACTCTAACCACTAGCAGCCACCTTACAGCTTCCCTAGCCTCTGCCACCTACTCTAACCACTAGGCTACTGCCACCGTCTACACTCTAACCACTAGCTATGCACCTCGCACACCCTAGATACTGCACACTCTAACCACTAGGCTACCTGCCACTCTGACTTACTCAGTCTCACACTCACCAGAACCTGCCACCTCTACACTCTAACCACTAGGCTACCTGCCCCTCTACATCTGGCTACGCCTACCACTAGGTACCTACCCCTCTACACTCTAACCACTCAGGCTACCTGCCGGCCTCTACACTCTAACCAACTAGGCTACCTGCCACCTCTACCACTCTAAACCCACTAGGCTACCTGCCACCTCTATACTCTAACACTAGGCTACCGCACCTCTACACTCTAACCCTAGGCTCCTGCCCACCATCTACAATCTAACCACTGGGCTTACCTGCCACCTCTACCACTCTAACCACTGAGCTACCTGCCTCCTCTAAACCACTAGGCGCTACCTCACCTCTACACTCTAACCACTAGGGCTACCTGCCACCTCTACACTCTAACCACTGACTACCTGCCACATCTAGCACTCTAACCACTAAGACTACTCCACCGTCTACACTCTAACCGTCTCCGTCTTCCCGTTCCTTGTATACCGTCTCCCACGTCTACATACCTTTTAGTACCACCTGGTACTAGGTGCCCCCTCCTCCTCACCCAGGGTGTGCCCCAAGTGCACCTATATTCCCATAGTTTCTCAGTCAAATAGCTGCAGCTATATGGGAGAGAACAAACCTCGGAGTTAATATCTTCCAGGACAGAACAGCCAATAGAGCATCTGGTTTGGGGTAAAAAGCGTCCTCCCTGACTAGGGCGCAGAGTTCATCGTACACCCTGTTGATATTGGCCGCTGGTCAAACAGTATAGCCACCATACATTGTAAATAGGTCCCATTTGGGAACACAGCCACTCTCTCCTCTCAGGTCCCAAATCATACTGTTTTAATTCTTTCACTATCTGACATACCCAAAACAGAACCAACACAAGTTCCTCTGTGATTTTGGCGCTCCCCGTTGCTCCTCCCGCCACTCTCTCGCCCTCCACCCAGGATAATATTGAGCTGAAAAAATAAGAAGGAATGAGAGGGGAAGAGAACTAGCCGGGGGATGGAGAGAGACGGAGTGGGAGAGCATAGAGAGCGAAAGAGAGCCCAACTAACCGTGACGGAACTCGCTCCGTTTGGGAAAATAAACGCACCAATGATGCAATGTCCCCACATCCTCAACAGAGAATTTCTCGCCTCACCTCCCTCCCCCAAGTGCGCATGTCTAATGCTACTGCATCTCAGTCGCTAAAGGCTTGTTCATACAGAACCCTGGTTCGATTCCAGATGTATCACAACCGGACCGCGACTGGATCCTATAGGTGGCCCACAATTGGGCCCCAGCGTCGACGGGTTTTGGCCGGGGTAGGCCCGTCAATTGTAAAAAGAATTTGTTCTAAACTGACTTGCCTAGTTAAATTAAAAGGTTAACTACAATTTATAAAAATGTAATTCCATTCCTCCCTCCCCATTGGCTCCCCAAGGAACGCACAGAAGCCCATTGGGGTATTTCGTGACGTCCGCTGCAACATTGGTTCAATAAAAACCCAGCATACAAGCTTAACAGTGTAACGTAATACTGCGACACCACAGGGCACCCATTCCCTATTGTAGTGCACTACTTAGACCAGAGCCCTATGGCAACCCTATTCCCTATGTAGTGCACTACTTTAGACAGAGGCCCTTATGAACCCTATTCCGAGTGCACGCAGTATGACTTCCTGTATGTGCACTTTACTTTGACCCAGAGCCCTATGGGCAACCCTATTTGCCCTATGTGTCAATTACTTTAGACCAAGCGCCTATGGAACCCTATTCCCTATGTAGTGCATTACTTTAGCCAGAGCCCTATGGCAGCCCTATTCCCGCTATGTAGTGCACTACTTTTAAGACCAGAGCCCTATGGCACCTCTATTCTCCTATTATGTGCACTACTTTATGACCAGATGCCCCTATGGCAACCCTATTTCCCTATGTAGGTGCACTACTTTAAACCAGAGCCACTAGCACTATAGCAGGGCCTATACCCTATTCCTTATCTAGTGCACTACTTTTAGACCAGAACCCTATCTAGTGCACTACCTTTAACACGACCAAGCCTATAGCTAGGCTCTATCTACTCTTGACCATAAACCCAATAGGTGCACTAATATAGGAATAGGGTGCTATTTTGGGATTAAACCCTATTCTCTAAAAGGATCTCATAGAGAGTAGAGTAAAACTTCAGCAGTAAAAACGTGTCCCCTTCTATCTCACCAGCGTCTCAATAGTTACCTGGAGATGAACGCAGGCATCTTACAGAGCTAGTGGAGCCTCCAAGGTGAAATGGGTGTGACTCGCTGAAGGCGCAAACTAACCAACAGGATTACAGGCATGCTATTGTCTGCACTGCCCCCCTGCAGACTTTAGGGTTTTTTCTACAAAATGACCCCCTATTTCCTACCATACGACCACTGGTCCAAAAGTAGTGCACTACAAAAGGGAATAGAGTGTGGACCATTTTGGACAGTCTGGAGTGAGAGGCTTGTTTGCTGTGTTGGCTGTATTGATGTGTTGCGTTGCGATGACTGTGTTGTGGTCTGTTGTTGTGCTTGTATCGACTTTGTGTTGTGACTGTGTTGTTTGTTGCTTGTCTGTGGCTGTTTGTGCTTGTATGATGTGGTCTGTGAGTGCTAGCTGTGTTGTGGCTGTGTGGATGTTGTATGACTGTGTTTGGCTGTCATGACTTTTTGGCTGTGTATGATGTTGTATGCTGTGTTGTACTGTGTTGTTGTCTGTATGGCTGTAGTCGTGGTGGGGACTTGTTGTTGTATTGTGTGTCATGATCTGGTGTTGTGTATTGACTGTGTGTGAGTTGTGTATGACTGTGTTGTGGTGCTGTTGTTACTGTGTTGTTGTGTATTGTTGGTGATGACTGTGTTGTGGCTGTGTTATTGTTGTATGACTTTTGTGGCTGTGTTGATTGTTGCTGTGGATTGTTGTTGATGACTGTGTTTGGTTGTTGACTGTGTTTGGTGTGTGTGTAAATGTACCTGTTTGATCGTGTGTGTGGCTGTGTTGTGGTATATGTATGACTGTGTGCGTTAAGACGTGGCTGCTTATGCTTGACTGTTTGGTAGGATGTGTGTTTGCTATTGCTTATGGCTTTATGGTTTGCTGGTGTCTTGTGTTGTTGGTATGATTTCTATGTTGTCGAAGTGATCTCTGTAGCTTGTTGATTGTGGCTGTGTGTTGGCTGTGTATGTTGTAATGACTGGTGTTGTGGATGGTTTGTGTATGATTGTTTTGGTGCCTGGTCATGTTCTAGACTGTGTTGTGGTGTGTCTGTTGTTTGTATGCACTTGTTGTGGCGTTTGTGCTATGACTTGTTGGCTTTTTGAATGAACATGTGTTGTGCGGCTTGTATTGATTGTTGTATGAACTGTAGTTTGTGACTGTGTTGGGTTGTCTGTTGTATGCACTTTTGTGCTGTGTTAGTATACTCGTTGTGATGTGGACTGTGTTGTGGCTGTTCATGTTGTTGTATGACTGGGTTTGTGATGTGTGTGTTGTTGTATGAACTGTGTTGTGGTGTGTTGATGTTGTGTATTGACCTGTTCGTGGCTGTTGTTGTTGTTGTATGACTGTGTTGTGGCTTGTTTGCTTGTATTCGATGACTGTGGATGTGTGCTTGTTGTATGCGTTTTTGCTGTGTTGATGCTATGATGTGTGGTCTGTTTTCTGATGCACGTTGTGTGTTGTGCGATGTGGCTGTTGTTGTTCGTATGGTAGCCTGTGTTGTGCTGTGTCTGGATGTTGTATGACTGTGTTGTATGGTTGTGTGCTGTGGTCAACTGTTGTTGGACTTGTTGTTGTTGTGACGTGTATGTGTGTGTGTTTGTATGACTTGTGTGTGGCTGTTGTTTGATTCTTGTGATGACGTGTGTTTGGATGGATGTTGTGTGTTGTATGACTGTGTTGGCTGTGTTTGTTTTGTCGTATGACTGGAACAAGTGGCTCAGTGTTTTGAAGTACCCCCCTCCAAACACCACTTCAGTCGTCCGCTTTTTTCACACAACAACTCGCGCCCCTCCAGCAAGTATAAACTCAATGCCCTGTCTCTCGGTCCTTTTATGGCAGCTGAACCAAGTGGGGAAATCACAACTGTTTTGGAAGTTGTCAAAGCATGATTATTAAGGAACCAGCGTTTTAATCCGCGTGGTACGTCCCTAGTTTTCCTGTCGGCACACCTTCCACAAAAACACCCATGCGTTCTAGAGGTTGTCCATGTATGGGTTCTAGAGTTGTCCTGTACGGGTTTCTAGAGTGTCCCCTGTATGGGTTCTAGAGTTTTCTCTGTAATGGGTTCTACGAGTTGTCCTGTAACGGGTTCTAGAGTGTCCATGTATGGTTACAGAGTTGTCCCCCTGTAATGGGTTCTAGCAGTTGTCCCTGTATGAGTTCTAGAGTTGTCCCTTGTATCGGGGTTTTCTCCGAATTGTCTCTGTATGGGTTCTAGAGTTGTCCATGTTAGGTTTCTAGAGTTGTCCTGTTATGGGTTCTAGAGTTGTCCCTGTATGGGTTCTAGAGTTGTCCCTGTATGGTCCAGAGTTTGTCCCTGTCGGGTGTCCTAAGCGTTGTCCCTGTAACGGGTTTCTAGAGTTGTCTCTGTATGGGTTCTAGAGTTGTCCCCTGTACGGGTTCTGAGTTGTCCCTGTACGGGTCTAGAGTTGTCGCCCTGTATGGTTCTAGAGTTGTCTTGTATGACGATCTAGAGTTGTCCCTGTACGGGTTCTAGAGTTTGGTCCATGTATGGGTTTCTAGAGTTGTCCCTGTATGGGTTGTAGAGTTGTTCCCCCTGTATGGGTTCTAGAGTTGTCCCTGTCCGGGTTCTAGAGTTGTCCCTGTAGGTTCGTAGAGTTGTCCCTGCATTCCTGAGCACACCAGACTGAGTGGCCTCCACCAAGTGTGCTGTCGCCCTGAGACACACAGAACACAGAATAGAGTAGCACACCACCACAAAGCACTTAACCCCAATTGCCTCAAGGGTGCCATCAATGTCTGATCCCTTGCCTGTCGCACCCTCCCAGGTTTGTCTCAAGGGGGATGGTATAGTGAACGTCCCAGGTTGTCTCAAGGGGAGATGGTATATGAACTGTCCCACTCTCCCAGGTTGTCTGCATGGGGAGATGGTTATAATCGAATGTCCAGGTTGTCTTCAAGGGGAGATGGTATATGAA
>NW_019944948.1:0-2500 GCF_002910315.2 Salvelinus sp. IW2-2015
TCAAATCTAAGCAAATAAATTGAGGACACCTGTCCAACCAAACACATAGCAGACCCGGAAACCTGAGTCTACGCTGTCACTATGGTGAATCACTAAACAATACAGAAATACACTACGGAAAAAAAAGGAACAGCACGTCAGAAATCAGCTCAATGTAATTGAAATCCATAGACTCTAACCAATTCTGGGAAAATTTGGAAACACTAAACAACACACAACACGAAGAATTATCTATCCAAAATGGAGCATGTATGGGTAAACCACTTCTCCAATCTTTTTGGCTCTATAACAAAGAATAAAGAGCAAAACATATACATGATCAAATACAATCTAGAATCAACTATTAAAGACTACCAGAACCACTGGATCTCCAATTACTTGAATGAGTTACAGGACAAAATAAAACCCTCCAACCCAAAAAGGCCTGTGGTGTTGATGGTATCCTTAATGAAATGATCAAATAGTACAGACAACAACTTCCAATTGGCTATATTAAAACTCTTTAACATCGTCCTAGCTCTGGCATCTTCCCCAATATTTGGAACAAGGACTGATCACCCCAATCCCAAAAGTGGAGACAAATTTGACCCAATAACTACCGTGAATATGCGGTCAACAGAACCTTGGCGAAAATACTCTGCATTATCATTAACAGCAGACTCGTACATTTTCCTCAATGAAAACAATGTACTGAGCAAATGTCAAAATTGGCTTTTTACCAAATTACCGTACAACAGACCATGTATTCACCCTACACACCCTAATTGACAACAAACAAACCAAAACAAAGGCAAAGTCTTCTCATGCTTTGTTGATTTCAAAAAAGCCTTCGACTCAATTTGGCATGAGGGTCTGCTATACAAATTGATGGAAAGTGGTGTTGGGGGTAAAACATACGCCACATTATAAAAATCCATGTAACAAAAACAACAAGTGTGCGGTTAAAATTGGCAAAAGACACACACATTTCTTCTCACAGGGTCGTGGGTGAGACAGGGATGCAGCTTAAGCCCACCCTATCAACATATATATCAATGAATTGGCGCGAGCATTAGAACAGTCTGCAGCACCCGGTCTCACCCTACTAGAATCCGAAGTCAAATGTTACTGTTTTGCTGATGATCTGGTGCTTTCTGTCACCAACCAAGGAGGGCCTACAACAGCACCTAGATCTTCTGCACAGATTCTGTCAGACCTGGGCCTGTCAGACTGTCAGACCAGACCTAAGACCAAAATAATGGTGTTCCAAAAAAGGTCCAGTCGCCAGACCACAAATTCCATCTAGACACCGTTGCCCTAGAGCACACAAAAAACTATACATACCTCGGCCTAAACATCAGCACCACACAGGTAGCTTCCACAGAGCTGTGAACGATCTGAGAGAACCAGGCAAGAAGGGCATTCTATGCCATCAAAAGGAACATAAATTTCAACATACCAATTAGGATCGGCTAAAAATACTTGAATCAGTCATAGAGCCCATTGCCCTTTATATGGTTGTGAGGTCTGGGGTCCGCTCACCAACCAACGATTTCACAAAATGGGACAAACACCAAATTGAGACTCTGCATGCAGAATTCTGCAAAAATTCCTCCGTGTACAACGTAGAACACCAAATAATGCATGCAGAGCAGAATTAGGCCGATACCCATAATTATCAAAATCCAGAAAAGAGCCGTTAAATTCTACAACCAACCTAAAAGGAAGCGATTCCCAAACCTTCCTAACAAAGCCATCACCTACAGAGAGATGAACCTGGAGAAGAGTCCCCTAAGCAAGCTGGTCCTAGGGCTCTGTTCACAAACACAACACACCCCACAGAGCCCCAGGACAACAGCACAATTAGACCCAACCAAATCATGAGAAAACAAAAAGATAATTACTTGACACATTGGAAAGAATTAACAAAAAAAAACAGAGCAAACTAGAATGCTATTTGGCCCTAAACAGAGAGTACACAGTGGCAGAATACCTGACCACTGTGGGACTGACCCAAACTTAATGGAAAGCTTTGACTATGTACAAGACTCAGTGAGCATAGCCTTGCTATTGAGAAAGGCCGCCGTAGGCAGACATGGCTCTCAAGAGAAGACAGGCTATGTGCTCACTGCCCACAAAATGAGGTGGAAACTGAGCTGCACTTCCTAACCTCCTGCCCAAGTGTATGACCATATTAGAGAGACATCTTTCCCTCAGATTACACAGATCCACAAAGAATTTGAAAACAAATCCAATTTTGATAAACTCCCATATCTACTGGGTGAAATTCCACAGTGTGCCATCACAGCAGCAAGATTTTGTGAACCTGTTGCCACAAGAAAAGGGCAACCAGTGAAGAACAAACACCATTGTAAAGTACAACCCATATTTATGCTTATTTATTTTAACTTGTGTGCTTTAACCATTTGTACATTGTTACAACACTGTATATATATAATATGACATTTGTAATGTCTTTCTTGTTTTGAAACTTCTGTATGTGTAATGTTTTACTGTTAAT
>NW_019944948.1:11510-16950 GCF_002910315.2 Salvelinus sp. IW2-2015
TGTCATTGCGTTCAGGGAGGAGGACCATCAAGATGGTGACAGCAACTGGGCGAGGAAGAATAACGGGGCGGGTGGCACTTCATTTACTCCTTTTATTCTGTTATAATCACTGTACGGCCATCACTCCTTGCCAATGCACGCCCGGAGACTGACACTACAATTGATGCACCGGAAGCGTGGGGCTCTGCGACACGATAAACAAAACCATTAAACAAAGTCATGTGTCTTCAACGCGAGATGGCCGCCTGSCCGTCCGTTGACGCCGTGAACAATTCATATTAATTATATCCATTCATCGCCTTTAAATCCGCTTCCAAATTACATTTAATTTGCCTTATAACGAGAGCTTAAGTTGTCAATTCGTTTTTTAATGTGTGAATTATCATTGGCGCAGGTTGAGCAGAATAGCATCTAATAGAATTAGATTAAATCAATTGAACTAGCATTGAGAATACATCTGAATACAGTGAATGGAAGAGCTAGTCAGATATCCAATTGTTATTACTAATAGGCAATACATTGTCAGTGCTGTGAATGCCCCAGCATGACTGACTGAACCAGTCATCAACACCATTTTGGCACTAACTACCCTCCATAATTGAGATTTGTTTGGTAAAGGCTATTTTCTTGCTTGCCAAGCCATTTATAAATGTAACATCATGGGTTTGTGTAAAACACTTGCAATAKAAATTATAATGATATTATCATATAAACACGTCTATATTATGTATCCTACTAACGCATTTTATTCAGTCCTAAATTCTGCTTTAATTCAACTGTAGCCTATCCTTCATTTAACCTATTATTCATTTTACGTGGCCTAATGCAGCTTTTCTAGGCCTGTCTCGATCAGATTTAGTAGCAACACATGCTTCATTGTGCTGCGCCGAAGAGCTCTGTGGAATTTACCAGTCTCGTGGCGCCACCTAGAGGCAGAAATAGGATATAGCCGCTCAGTTTTTGGTATTGGTCATCCATACGGTCATCAGAGAGAGAGAGAGAGTAACTCGGCCTAAACGTCAACACCACAGGTAMCTTTCCAAARGGCTGTGAACAATCTAAGAGACAAGGCAAGAAGGCCTTTCTATGCCATCAAAAGGAACATAAATCTTGACAAACCAATTAGCATCTGGCTAAAAATACTTAAATCAGTTAAAGAACCCSTCGCTCTCTATGGTTKTGAGGACTGGMGGTCTGGAGGTCTGAAGGTCTGKGGTCCACTCACCCACCAACTATTTGACAAACTGKAAAGAATTACACTGGAAAGAATCACACTGGAATGAATCACACCGGAAAGAATCACACTGGAATGAATCACACTGGAAAGAATCATGCTGGAAAGAATCATGCTGGAAAGAATCATGCTGGAAAGAATCACACTAGAAAGAATCACACTGGAAAGAATCACACTGGAATGAATCACACTGGAAAGAATCACACTGGAAAGAATCACACTAGAATGCTATTTGGCCCTAAACAGAGAATGCACAGTAGCAGAATACCTGACCACTGTGACTGACCCAAAATGAAGGAAAGCTTTGACTATGTACAGACTCAGTGAGCATAGCCTTGCTATTGAGAAAGGCGGCCATAAGCAGACCTGGCTCTCAAGAGAAGACAGGCTATGTGCACGCTGCCCACAAAATGAGGTGGAAACTGAGCTGCACTTCCTAACCTACTGCCAAATGTATGACCATATTAGAGACACACATTTCCCTCAGATTACACAGATCCACAAAGAACGTGAAAACAAACTGAACAGGATAACCAGTGGAGCACAAACAACATTGTAAATACCACCTATATTTATCAGTTTATTTATCTTCCCCTACTATTCGTACTACAACTATTTGCACGTTGTTAAAACACTGTATATATATTAAAACACTGTATATATATTAAAACACTGTATATATATTAAAACACTGTATATAGCTGATAATATAAACGTTATACCTTTGATACCTTTATGAGTGTAATGTCTAATCAACATTTTTTTAATGTTTGTTTGTTGGTAGTTTTTTTTGTCTTCTAACTTTTGTTTATTGTTTACGTCACTTGCTTTGGCAATGTAAACATGTTTCCCATGCCAATAAAGCCCCATTGAATTGGATTGAGTGAGAGAGTGAGAGATAGAAAGAGTCCAATAGAACCCACCAAGCGACATCACGAGCTGATGGAGGTTTACTTTCACKACAAACACTTTCCGCTCAGCATCTGTATCTCCAGGACAACGGGGTGACTATCCTATAAACAGGAACCGAAAACCCAAACACACTCGGACTCCACTCCAGCCCAGTSCCGGAAAGCTACAGAGCATTTTTCTACTGCAGGGGGAATAGAATGGGGATACAGGGAGGAATCCCCCGTGTTTACTAATGTGATATACAAACTCTCGAGATGGACAGATTGTATCCGGTGGGAAAAAATGTAGTGGAAAATGTGTCAAGGAAATTAATGCAAAACAGGCTACTCTTCCAAATGCTCTGGTGAGAATACAGACTGACGTCAGGAGTAGACTACCCTAGAAAGCTATAGAATAGCCTAAATACCTAGGAGAAATATCAATGTGATTACATACATTGTGAACCGATGATTCATTTTATAGTGGAGTTAAACATTCTCCAAGAGGTGGATTTCATAGTGGAGTTAAACATTCTCCAAGAGGTGGATTTCATAGTGGAGTTAAGACATTCTCCAAGAGGTGGATTTCATAGTGGAGTTAAACATTCTCCAAGAGGTGGATTTCATAGTGGAGTTAAACATTCTCCAAGAGGTGGATTAGGACATGTTGCTGTTTTATTATCCATTCAACATCTGTGTATTCATATTCAAAACCAACAGTTGCTCTGATTGGTCAGTGGGATAAATAGGTGTGACTCATGTCAATTTGATATACATGAGAATGAAAGGGCCTTGAATGGGTGGGGCTGAGTAAACCCAGGTGTATTGGTGCAGACGTTCTCTCTCTCTCTCTCTCTCTATCTTTCTCCCTCTCTCTCCCTCTCTCTCTCTATCTTTCTCCCCCATTCTGTCATTCTTTCTTATTTAGGACAGACCTACATTAGACTATATTCGTCTGTCTTTATGACATATGAAATACATATTTTATATCTGGTAATACATGTACGAAACATTCAGATAACTCATATGTCAAGGTCATAAATGTCTGGACTTCAGAGTCCAACAAACTAAAGTCTGAAGCAGTCCACACTCAGACCAGAGTCAATTAAGAACAAAATTCTTATTTACAAGGACGGCCTGGACAGTGATGACCTCAAAATAATAATTTAATTGAACATAATTGAACATTTTGTATTAAACGACAGTTTGTCACACAGGCATGTGGCGACAGTAATGATAGGATACACGACTCAAAAAGCCATATTAGTATAGTGATTGAACAACTCTAGCCTAAAAGTATTTTTTTAAATGTTAAACAAACGTAATAGTCAATCAATAATCACTGGTAAACAACGGCTTCCTTGTAAAAGGCAAGATACGAAGTAGCCTGAATAGGCTACAAACTCCCTGTATGACAGCCTTCTTCTGTCGTTCCTTTATTTAACCGCTAGGTGGCAGACTTGAATGAGAAAAAAAACATTGAGTTCCCGAGAACACGAAAGCGATTCCCTGAAACTCCAATGTCTGTATTGAACGCGCCTTCTCGTTTTGAACAATTTTCGTGCATCACCGCGTCGCGTCGCACGGGTGAAGAGTTCACCGCTCGGGCTGAGATGGCGGATGATGCGCGGCTCATGTCAAACTATAATCTAATTTGCGGAGCTGTAGCGGTGCAGCTCRGCAGACATGTTTTATTGCTCATATCAGAGAGAGGACCCTAAACGAACGCAGAGCAATAAACAAAAGTAACGGCCAGTCGCCCATTTATGCCTATCAAGAACACTTAACCTTATGGTTAGGATAAATCCCTATTGCCCATTAAGTGGAGTTCCACTGAGGGGCCAGATATTGCATTATAAGTATGAGATTGTTAAATAGAAAATATATTGTATTATATATGAGATGTTAAATATAACATATATTATATTATAGATATGAGAGGTTAGATAAAAAATATATTTGCATCTGTTACTTGTCCTTGGGATAGCAATGAAAAATAGCTGCAGTCAGTGAAGGGCTCTTATGCTGGCCTCTGATGGTTATTGGTTGACGGCGTGTCACACACACGATACACACTGAAGAATGAACAGATATGAACAGATAGCAGGAATAATCAAACCGGCACAGGCCTTCCTACCTACCCAGGCAGTAACACCCTCCTCCCACACATATACGTTATGTGTATCATATTAATGATAGGCCACTGTTTAAACACACACACACACACACACGCGCACACACACACACACACAATAGGGAGCCCTATTCCTGGATCCTTTGAAACACCACAGTATCCGTGATAATACTATACTGATAATACTATACTGATAATAGTATACTGATAATACTATACTGATAATACTATACTGATAATAGTATACTGATAATACTATACTGATAATACTATACTGATAATTATATTGATAACATATGATAATACACTTACTATAATACTATACTGATAACACTATACTGATAACAGTGTATTGATAACAGTGTATTGATACAGTGTATTGATAATATATATTGATTAACAGTGTATTGTAACAGTGTATTGATACAGTGTATTGATAACAGTGTATTGATAACAGTGTAATTGATACAGTGTAATTGATAATATTGTATTGATACCAGTGTATTGTTACAGTGTATTGATAACAGTGTATTGATAATACTTATTGATAACAGTGTATTGATAACAGTGTATTGATACAGTGTATTGATAACAGTGTATTGATAAACAGTGTATGATACCAGTGTAATGATAATGTGTTTGATAACAGTGTATGAAATATGATGAAAAGTTATGTAAAGTGATTGAAACAGTGTATTGATAATAGTGTATTGATTACAGTGTATTGATAACAGTGTATTGATAACAGTGTATTGATAACAGTGTATTGATAATACTGAATTTAGAATTGGAGATATATGTCAGCATCCAACACAGTGGTTGAAGGTGGTGTAACAAAATAACAACGATTACAACTGATAAGCATGTTTGAACAGAACGCTACCAATTTCACTGATGTTTGTTGCTGCTGGATTTGACATGTCGTCAGTTGAATTCTATCAATTGCATTTTCATTGACAGTGACCAACAGAAATAATCTATTTAACTGCAGTATGCAGAGAATGAAGCACGGGTGAGAGAAAGGAGAGAGATGTAAAGTGAGAGTGATAGAGAAGAGCAGAAAGACAACTAGAGAACAGAGACAGAGGGGTGATTACTAAGAGAGACAGAAAAGAGAGGAGTATGCTGGAGTATTTGGAATTGTCAGAGCTGGAGTTTCTCCTGCAGGTACACACTTTGACC
>NW_019944948.1:23251-25751 GCF_002910315.2 Salvelinus sp. IW2-2015
GAGAGAGATTGGTTAGCTGTAGAAAAACTGAAACGCTGTGGGTTAGCTGTAGAAGACTGAAGCTGTGGGTTCGTAGTAGAAGACTGAAGCTGTGGGTAGCTGTAGAAGACTGAAGCTGTGGGTTAGCTGTAGAAAACTGAAGCTGTGGGTTAGCTGTAGAAGACTGAAGCTGTGGGTTAGCTGTAGACGACTGATGCTGTGGGTTAGCTGTAGAAGCACTGAAGGCTGTGGGTTAAGCTGTAGAAGACTGAAGCTGTGGGTTAGCTGTAGAAGACTGATGCTGTGGTTAGCTGTAGACGACTGATGCTGTGGGTTAGCTGTAGAAGACTGAAGCTGTGGGTTAGCTGTGAAGAACTGATGCTGTGGGTTGTGTAGAAGATGATGCTGTGGGTTAGCTGTAGAAGACTGATGCTGTGGGTTAGCTGTAGAAGACTGAAGCTGTGGGTTAGTAGTAGAAGGCTGAAGCTGTGGGTTAGTAGTAGACGACTGAAGCTGTGACGTACTTCCACATCTGCAGTGAAAGGTGGAAGAGCTGGAGCTGTGTTTGTCAGACCATGAGACATCCTGAAAATCGGTCTTCTCACAAAATTGTCTGTAGCATCCGAACTGTTCGGCCTACAAACTATTATGCCCCCTCTATGGATAGATGGGACTCTCACGAATACGATGGCGTTCTCCGTTTAAGGACTCGTCTGAAGTCGGTACAGCCGATCTGCCATCTTCTGTCTGTAACGTCCGAACAGTTTGGGCTACACACTAATATGACCCCTCTGACCCCTCCACAGGCCTCACAAGACTCGTCTGATTGTCCCTGGTACCAGTTTTAAAATATTAAAGGAAGTATATATGGAGACAAATCTTTGTTATATCTCCCAGATATAGGATAGACACTTTCAATTTAAATGTAACCTTTATTTAAATAGGCAAGTCAGTTAAGAACACATTCTTATTTACAATGACGGCCTACCCCGGCCAAACGGCCTACCCCGGCCAAACCCGAACCCGAACGACACTGGGCCAACTGTGCACCGCCCTATGGGACTCCCAATCACGGCCGGTTGTGACACAGCCTGGAATCGATCCAGGATCTGTAGTGATGCCTATAGAACTGAGATGCAGTGCCTTAGACTGCTGTGCCACTTGGGAGCCCCAGAACAAACGTCCTTTTATCTGYTGTTCCATGTCGTGAATCTGTTATTCAATGCRTTTGTATGGGCTAATAGCAGTAAGGCCAAATCCAGGTTTTCATCAAATATGTTTTTAAATATACAGTATATATACTTCAAGGGGTCTTAAAATTCTAAATCAAATAGCTTCAAAATGATTACCATGGTATGACCTTAAAACAATGTAGCTTAGTAGAACACCCCCCCCCCCCCCCCCCGACTTAGACTGTAGAGGGTTTAAGAACTGATTTTGGATCAGTTTGGGTATGGTTCTCAGGGAGTCTACATAGTAACTCTGCAACTAGGTATACATTTTGTCTAACAGTGAGTCACTCTGACCCTCACATCACCCCAAAACATTAATGGACACACACAGAACACACACACACATGCAACAGCAGGACGTTTGCATGCACAAATAGACACAAACACACATAGACGCACACAGACACAAACAGACACACACATAGAAGGCGGCTGCGCTGTGTGTGTCATCAATGTGACCCAGACTGCACTTCCTTCTCTGCAGACACCCATTTGTCCATCCTTGTACCAGGACACACAGGCTGTGACAGCAGGGTAGACACCAGGAGGAGGTATTGACATAGAGCCAGCTGATAAAGGGGTTACCCTTATCACTCCACTTACACACTACGACCCTGGTGCCCCACACACAAACACATGCACGCACACACACGCACGCAACGCCTGCACGCATGCACATGCACACACACACATGCACGCACGCACATGCACACACACATGTGCACACACACACAACACACAACATGCACGCACGCACGCACATGCACACATACGTGCACACACACCACAAACACTCCTACGCTGACAGAGTGGAGAGCCTTATCTCTGGTTCTCTACCCTGCTCTCGTCACACTCATGTCCCCTTCACAGCACCTCTCAGAGCTGTATCAGCACCCTCTCGAGAGAGAGCAGAGAGAGAGAAGAGGGAGAGAGAGAGGAGAGAGAGAGAGAGAGAGAGAGAGGGATATATGGGAGACATACAGAGCGAGAAAGGGGGCTGGAGCGGAAGTAAAGAACAAACAGCTAGAGATATACAGAAACAGAAAGAAGAGATAGAAAGGCCGACACAAGATTACATGAAAAAGCTCAGTGCCCGTAGTCACCTGATGAGATGAAGGGACCGGGACAGAGAAGGGAAGTGTGTGGCTGATAGGTAGGGTTCCAAGGACAGAAGACAGACAAAGGGGAAAAGAGAGAAGAGAGAGAGAGGAGAGAGAGAGGGAGAGAGAGAGAGAGAGACAAAATAAAACCTCCAACCCAAAAGCCTGTGGTGTTGATGGTATCCTTAA
>NW_019944948.1:30751-43002 GCF_002910315.2 Salvelinus sp. IW2-2015
GCCTCCTTGACTTGAGACAGCCAACATGACAAGCTGGATAGACAGTTTCTAAAAACAACCTGACACGGATCTTTGCAACCAAACAGCTTCAAACTTCCATGACGGGTGAGATTAATAAATAAATAATGGAGCTGATTCAATTAGTTCATTAATTATTTCATTAATCATGTGTTCACAAATGTATTTTTCACCCGGCTCGATGGCTTCATTACGGATCAATGTGGAGCCGTGTCTGTCGACAGCCGCACTGTCATCATCAAGATTAATCAAGATGTTTCGTGCATGCCCAATGGCCAGGCTCGGAGCCATCACTATGGTAACCAGTAAGGCGCTCTGGGCTCCGTGTGTGTGTGTTAACTTTGGAAGAAGTAAACATCTTTTTGAATCGTCTGTCATCTGCTTTTCTTCTGTGGTTTTCATTATGGATGAACACACTCCTCTTCTTTGGTCTCTKTTAAATAACAAACTAGGCTTCCTATAGTCTTCCAATCAAGCCTGATAYTTTGAGAAAATAATCTTCTTCTAGGTTTAGAAATGAGTAGCCAGCGTGCCCTGATTTTTCCCAATATTGGCCAACCTCTTAACCGAAGACGTCCATTGAGAACCCTTTGGCCCTGAAACAGCTGTGTGTGTGTTTACGCACGCCTCTGTGAAGAGGGAACGACACCCTGCTGCAACTCAACTCCCCGTGAAGTGAAATAGGTATCGGACTGTAGGTGCGAGAAAGGACAACAAAAGCGAATTGACCGTTTACTAGGATTTTATTCCTTTACATGGTAATATGGGGAAAAGGGGGCTGAACGGACCAAAGCAAAGAAAGTAAATGTCAAAGCCCCCCCCCCCCTCTCTATCTAACCTGCCTACCCACTACTTACCTAACTTAGCACCGCCTGGTGCGCCAACCAAAATACGGGGGTGGTCCGCCCAGGTCTTTACCAGTGTGCCTAGACAGTGAAATATACTACGGGTATATGGTATGGCCCGTGGGCCTCTTGCCTAAGCACTCCCTAGGTGCCTTCCCCTTCCCCCCTGGGAACAAATGAAACAGAATATCAAACGATATCTCAAACAAACTTAAGAAACCAAAGGACATCCAATAAGCTCTATCTGAGCACACATTCTCACACAGTACTACCAACTGCTCCCAGCAACAACTAACACAATACATACCCAACTGCTCCAGCAACAACTAACACAGTACATACCAACTGCTCCCAGCAACAACAACACAGTACAACCAACGCTCCAGCAACAACTAAAAATACAATACCAACTGCCTCCCAGCAACAACTAACACAGTACATACCAACTGCTCCCAGCAACAACTAACACACATACATACCAACTGCTCCCAGCAACAACTAACCACAATACATACCAACTGCTCCCAGCAAACTAACACAATACATTACCAACTGCTCCCAGCAAACAACTAACACAATACATACAACTGCTCCCAGCAACAACTAACACATACATACCAACTGCTCCAGCAACAACTAACACAGTACATACCAACTGCTCCCAGCAACAACTAACACAGTACATACCAACTGCTCCCAGCAAACAATAACACAGTACATACCAACTGCTCCCCAGCAAACAACTAACACAGTACATACCAACTGCTCCCAGACAACTAACAACAAGTACATACCACATTCCTCCCAGCACAAACTAACACAATACATACCAACTTGCTTCCCAGCAACAACTAACACAGTACATACCAACTGCTCCCAGCAACAACTAAAAACAAACCCAGTACACTACCAAACTGCTCCAGCAACAACTAACACAGTACATACCACACTGCTCCAGCAACAACTAACACAGTACATACCAACTGCTCCCAGCACAACTAACACAGTACATACCAACTGGCTCCAGCAACAACTAACACAGTACTACCACTGCTCCAGCAAACAACTAACAGTACATACCAACTGCTCCCCAGCAACAACTAACCACAGTACATTACCAACTGCTCCCAGCAACAACTAACACAGTACATACCAACGACCCAACATGCTATAACCTCAGCATCAACCACTCCTCTCTCAGCAATGATTATATATAATACCCATTTTCAATCTCTCAGCAATGATCTCAGCCTACAATGATCTCTCTATCACAATCAATCTTTTCTGCAATCTTCTCTCCAGAATTTTTATTTTATTTATTTCACCTTTATTTAACCAGTAGGCTAGATTGAGAACAAGTTCTCATTGCAACTGCGACCTGGCCAAGATAAAGCAAGCAGTGTGAACAGACAACACAGAGTTACACATGTGAGTAAACAATAAAACAAGTCAAACATGGTAGAAAAAAAAAAAGAGAATCTATATACAATGTGTGCAAAAGGATGAGGTAGGCAATAAATCGAATAATTACAATTAGCAGATTAACACTGGAGTGATAAATCATCAGATGATCATGTGCAAGAAAGATACTGGTGTGCAAAAGAGCAGAAAAGTAAATAAATAAAAGCCAGTATGGGCGGTGAGGTAGGTAATTGGGTGGGTAGTTTACAGATGGACTATGTACAGCTGCAGCGATCGGTTAGCTGCTCGATAGCAGATTTTTAAAGCATGTTGAGGGAGATAAAAGTCTCCAACTTCAGAGATTTTTTGCAATTCGTTCCAGTCGCAGCAGCAGAGAACGGAAGGAAAGGCGTTCCAAATGAGGTTTTTGCTTTAGGGATGTCAGTGAGATACACCTGCTGGAGCGCGTGGTGCGGGTGGGTGTAGCCATCGTGACCAGTGAACTGAGATAAGGCGGCACTTTACCTAGCATAGCCTTTGTAGATGACCTGGAGCCAGTGGTCTGACGACGAACATGGAGCGAGGCCAGCCGACTAGGGCATACAGGTCGCAGTGGTGGGTCGTATAAGGTGCTTTAGTAACAAAACGAATGGCACTGTGATAAACTGCATCCAGTTTGCTGAGTAGAGTATTGGAAGCTATTTTGTAGATGACATCGGCCGAAGTCGAGGTCGCGTAGGATAGTCAGTTTACTAGGGTAAGTTTGGCGGCGTGAGTGAAGGAGGCTTTGTTGCGGAATAGAAAGCCGATTCTTGCTTTGATTTTGGATTGGAGATGTTTGATATGAGTCTGGAAGGAGAGTTTGCAGTCTAGCCAGACACCTAGGTACTTATAGATGGTCCACATATTTAGGCGGAACCGTCCAGGGTGGTGATGCTAGTCGGGCGTCGCGGGTGCAGGCAGCGAACGGTTTGAAAAGCATGCATTGTTGTTTACTAGCGTTTAAGAGCAGTGGAGGCCACGGAAGGAGTGTTGTATGGCATTGAAGCCGTTGGAGGTTAGATAGTACAGTGTTCCAAGGAAGGGCCGGAAGTAATAAGATGGTGTCGGTCTGCGTAGAGGGTGGATCAGGGGAATCGCCCGCAGCAAGAGCAACATCATTGATGTATACAGAGAAAAGAGTCGGCCCGAGAATTGAACCCTGTGTGACCCCATAGAGACTGCCAGAGGACCGGACAACATGCCCTCCGACTTTGACACACTAAACTCTGTCTGCAAAGTAGTTGGTGAACCAGGCAAGCAGTCATTAGAAAAACCGAGGCTACTGAGTCTGCCGATAAGAAATAGTGATTGACAGAGTGCGAAAGCCTTGGCCAGGTCGATTGAAACGGCTGCACAGTAATGTTCTTTATCGATGTGCGGTTATGATATCGTTAGTACCTTAGCGCTGGCTGAGGTGCACCCATGACCGGCTCGGAAACCGGGATTGCACAGCGGAGAAGTACCGTGGGATTCGAGATGGTTCAGTGATCTGTTTGCTGACTTGGCTTTCGAAGACCTTAGATAGGCAGGGCAGGATGGATATAGGTCTGTAACAGTTTGGTCCAGGGGTCTCCCCCTTTGAAGAGGGGATGGCCGCGGCAGCTTTCCATCCTTGGGGTCTCAGATGATACGAAGGAAGAGGCTTGAACAGGCTGGTGATAGGGGGTGCGACAAATGGCGGCGGACAGTTCAGGAAATAGGGGTCCAGATTGTCAAGCCCAGCTGATTTGTATTGGGTCCAGGTTTCCAGCTCTTTCAGAAAACATCTGCTATCTGGATTTGGTAAAGAGGAAGCTGGGGGCTGGAGCGCGAGTAGAGCGAGGGGCGGGCTGTTGGCCAAGGTTGGAGCGCGCCAGGAGGAAGCATGGCCAGCCATTGAGAAACTGCTTGTTGAAGTCTTCGATTATCACGGATTTATCGGTGGTGACCGTGTTACCTAGCCTCAGTGCAGTGGGCAGCTGGGAGGAGGTGCTCTTGTTCTCCATGGACTTTACTATCCAGAACTTTTTGGAGTTGGCTACAGGATGCCAATTTCTGCTTGAAAAAGCTGGCCTTTGCTTTCCTGACTGACTGCGTGTATTGGTTCCTGACTTCCCTGAACAGTTGCATACGCGGGGCTCTTCGATGGCTATTGCAGTTCGCCACAGGATGTTTTGTGCTGGTCGAGGCAGTCAGGTCTGGAGTAACCAAGGGCATATTGTTCTTGGTTCTGCATTTTTTGAACGGAGCATGCTTGTCTAATATGGTAGGAAGTAACATTTAAAGAATGACCAGGCATCCTCAACTGACGGGATGAGGTCAATATCCTTCCAGGGTACCCGGCCAGGTCGATTAAAAGGCCTGCTCGCAGAAGTGTTTTAGGAGCGTTTGACCAGGATGAAGGGTGGTCGTTTGACCGCGACCCGTGGCGGATACAGGCATGAGGCATGTATCACTGAGATCTTGATTGAAGACAGCAGAGGTGTATTTGGAGGCAGGTTGGTCAGGATAAATGATCTTAGAGGTGCCCATGTTTACGATTTAGGGTTGTAGCCTGGTGGGTTCCTTGATGATTTGTGTGAGATTGAGGCATCAAGCTTTGATTAGGACTGCCGGATGGGTGTAAGCATATCCCAGTTTAGGTCACCTAACAGAACAAACTCTGAAGCTAGATGGGAGCGATCAATTCACAGATGGTGTCCAGGGCACAGCTGGGAGCTGAGGGGGTCCGGTAGCAGGCGGGAACATGAGAGACTTATTTCTGGAGAGATAATTTTTAAAATTAGAAGTTCGAACTGTTTTGGGCACTAGACCTGGAAAGTATGACAGAACTTTTGCAGGCATCTCTGCAGTAGATTGCAACTCCTCCCCCTTTGGCAGTTCTATCTTGACGGAAAGTGTTATAGTTGGGTATGGGAAATCTCAGAATTTTTGGTGCCTTCCTAAGCCAGGATTCCAGACACGGCAAGGACATCAGGGTGGCAGAGTGTGCTAAAGCCGTGAGTAAGGCAAACTTAGGGAGGAGGCTTCTGATGTTGACATGCATGAGGCAAGGCTTTTTCGATCACAGAAGTCAACAAATGAGGGTGACTGGGGACATGCAGGCCTGGGTTTACCTCCACATCACCCGAGGAACAGAGGAGTAGTAGGATGAGGGTGCGGGCTAAAGGCTATCAAAACCTGGTCGCCTAGAGCTTGTGGACAAAGAATAAAAGGAGCAGATTTATGAGCGTCGTGAGAATAGATTCTGGGCATAATGTGCAGGGACAGGGGTTATGGTGGGGCGTGGCCTACACCCGGAGCCAGCCCAGTCACTGGGTGTGATAAGAGAGGTTGTATCTCTGGACATGCTGGTTCTCATCAAATGTGTGGAGGTCACCGCATGTCTGGGGGTGGGACAAGGAGGCATCGGAAGGTACGGAGAGGGAACTACGCGGGTCCATCTTGCAAACCAAAACATGACAAACTAGCTGAAAACAGACAGTAGTGCAAGGCATATTGATATTTGAGGGAGACATACAATAAGGCATAAAGTGATTGAGGTCTTGATTGGGAGCTAGCTAAAACAACAGGGAGAGATAACAGCATAGCAGTAACACAGCAGCAGCAGCGTAAAATAGTGCGACGGCTAGGCAAGAGAGGTCGGATTAACTACACACAGATCCTGACGTTTAAAAGCAACAGAGCCGACAGATAAAAACACAAATAAACGGATGGCAGTACGTGAAAATGGACAGTCAAGCAGCATCAGCTACTGTAGCCAAGTCGATCATAGTGTCCAGGGGGCAGCCGTAGATGAGCAGTGAGGCATCCACTAAAGCTAGCCCGCGGCCGTAAGATTGTTCGATAGACCTGCTTCAGAGTCAGCAGCCGACATGCTCAAGACAGCTAACGATTAGCGGCCGCTTAGCATATGGGCGTTCAGTTACGCGCGGATGGAGGCGCAGCTCTGAATAAACTCCCTCGGGCAAGTAACGTCGTAATCCCAGTCGTGAAGGCCCGGTGGGGCTCCTCATCGGCAGTAAAACGGGTCCGGATAGTATTGTAGCCCAGGAGTGCTCGATGGAACTCTTCAGCAGGCTAGCTACGGGATAATTGGTGTTGCTCTCGAATTGATGTTAGCCAAAGGTCCTCCGATAGCAGCGAGTTTAGCTGCAAGATCCAGCGTTGTAAAGTCCAGAGCTTGCTGGATTAAAAATCCGGATATGGAGAGAAAAGGTCTGGATGAGCTCTTGGTCTGAGTCGCGATTTGGTACAAAACTGCCATTAGTTTCCGAGCTAAAAGGATAGCTTGATAGCGCTAGCTGTGGCTTAGCGCTGAAACTCTCACGTTAGGCTTGTGAGCTGGGCTAAGACTGCTGCTAGATGAATAACTTCCTCAGGGCAGATAACGTCGTTATTCCCAGTCGTGAAGCCCGGTGGGGGCTCCGCATCGGCAGTAAAACGGTCCCGGTAGGTGATTGTAGCCCAGGAGTGCTGAATGGAACTCGTCAGCTGGCTAGCTCCGGGATAATTGGTGGTTTGCTCCGGAATTGATGTTAGCCATAGTCACTCGGATAGCAGCTAGTTAGCTGCAAGACCCAGGTGTTAAATGTCCAGAGCTTGCGGTAAAAATCCGGGGATATGGAGAAAAATAGTGTCTGGTATTGCTCTGTTCGAGTCGCGTTGTAACAAGAACTGGCAATGTTTCCGAGCCTAAAGGATAGCTGATAAGCCTAGGCTGGTTAGCTGAACTACTCACGTTGAGCTTTGTTGAGCTGTGTATTTCTAGGCTAGGATGAATAAACCTCCCTCGGGCGATAACGGTCGGATTCCCAGTCGTGAAGGCCCGGGTGGGCTCCGCCATCGGCAGTAAAACGGTCCGGATAGGTGATTTGTAGCCCAGGAGTGGCTGATGGAACTCTTCAGCTGGCTTAGCTCCGGGATAATTGGTGTTTGCTCCGGAATTGATGTTAGCCAATAGTCACTCGGATAGCAGCTAGTTAGCTGCAAGATCCAGGTGTAAAATGTCCAGAGCTTGCGGGTAAAAATCCGGGATATGGAGAGAAAATAGGTCTCGTATGCTCTGGTCTGAGTCAGCGTTGTACAAAACTGGCAATATTTTCCGAGCTAAAGATAGCTGATAGCGTAGCTGTTGGTTAGCCTGAACTACTCACGTTTAGCTTGAGCTGGCTTAACTTCTGGCTAGCTTCTGTTGTAGATTTCGGAATACGAGGTGAATAATACCTTGAAGGAGAGAAAAAAACAGATCCGCACCACATTTGGTGAGGTAGGTTGCAGGAGAGTGTTTTGAAGTTGAGTTTTTAAGTAAGAAAAAATATATATATAAAAAAGAAAGGCGAAGAAAAAATATATAAAAAATATATACACGGGACAGGACGAGGACAAAGGACATCTGGACTCCTACGCCATCTTGGACAATTGATCTCAGCCTGCAATGATCTATATCACATTTCAATCTCTCCAGCAATGATCTCTGCCTGCAATGATCTCAGCCTGCAATGATCTCAGCCTGCCATGATCTAAGCCTGCCTATGATCTCTCTATCACAATCAATCTTTCTGCAATCTTCTCCCCAGCAATGATCTCCAGGCCTGCCTATGATCTCTCTCTGAATCTCTCTATCACACATCAATCTTTCTGCAATCTTCTCCCAGGAATGATCTAAGCCTGCCTATGATTCTCTTATCACAATCAATCTTTCTGCAATCTTCTCCCAGCACTGATTTAAGGCCTGCCTATGATCTTCTCTGCAAATCTCTCTATCACAATCAATCTTTCTGCAATCTTTCTCCCAGCACTGATTTAAGCCTGCCTATGATCTCTCTCTTGCAATCTCTCTATCACAATCAATCTTTTCTGCAATCTTCTCCCAGCACTGATTTAAGCCTGCCTATGATCTCTCCCTTCTGAACAACAGAACACTGGCTTTTATATAGCTTCAGACGGAATGGTAATTAGAAACAGCTGCGTCTTGACGAGGGGGCGGGGTCAGCTCTCCAATCATCAATTGGGCCGAACCAATCAGCCTGCTTGGGGAGAATTTACAGGAAGCCATCTTCTGAAACACACACACTCAAATACAAAACTACAACACAGGAAACTGGGAACGTAACAGTGTGCGAACGCAAAAAGAGAGAGTGTTGGTATATGAATGAAGAGTGAGAGAACAAACACAGACGGCGAGTGTGTCCTTAACTTCTCTAGAGTAGGGGCAGCATTCAGGAATTTTGATGAAATGCCATGCCAAATTAAAACGGCCTGTTTATTGGGCACAGAAGATATGATATGCATATAACTGGTAGATTTGGATAGAACACACTCTAAAGTTTCCAAAACTGTTACAATAGTGTCTGTGAGTTTAACAGAACTGATTTGGCAGGCGAAAACCTGAAAAATCCATTCAGGAAGTTGTTGTTTTTTGGTTTGGTAGTTTTCATATTCAATGCCATTACAGTATCCCTTTGATTTAGGACTCGCAATTTCTATGCCTTCCACTAGATGTCAACAGTCTTTAGAATGTGTTCAGTCTTCTATTCCGAAAAAATGAGGAAGTAAGAGCAGTCTGAATGAGTGGACCCTAAAGTTTCACAGAGCTTTTTCCTGCGCAAGAACGACAGAGTGCGTTTCTTGTTTACATTTTATATTGACGACGTATTGTCCGGTTGAAATAGTATCAATTATTAGGCTAAAAAGAACCTGAGGTTTGAATATAAACATTGTTTGACATGTTTCTATGAACTTATGGATACAATTTGGATTTTTTTTGTCTTCCTGTTTTGACTGCGTTTCAGCCTGTGGATTACTGAAGAAAACGCGGGAACAAAACTGAGTTTTTGGGTATAAAGAGACTTTATCGAACAAGAGGAACATTTATTGAGTAAATGAATGTCTGCTGAGTGCAACCATATGAATATCATCAAAGGTAAGGATTCATTTTATCTCTATTTTCTAAATTGTGTAACTGTTCTATCTGGCTGGCTACTGTTTGTAAATTTGTCTTGTGGGCTATGTTCTCATAATCGTAATGTATGCTTTCGCCATAAAGCATTTTTAAATCTGACACTGTGGTTGGATTCACAAGAAGTTAATCTTTAAACCTATGTTAAAATATGTTTTGTTTTCTGAATTTTATAATGAGTATTTCTGTATTTGAATTTGGCGCCCAGCAGTTTCACTGGCTGTTGAAGTGTGGGAACACACCGTCTCACGTGCCCAAGAGAGGTTAACAGCAGACTTGTACATTTCCTCAGTGAAAACAATGTACTGAGCAAATGTCAACTTGTCTTTTTACCAAATTATCGTACGACAGACCACATATTCACCCTGCACACCCTAATTGACAAACAAACAAACCAAAACAAAGRCAAAGTCTTCACATGCTTGTTGATTTCAAAAAAGCCTTTGACTCAATTTGGCATGAGGGTCTGCTATACAACTTGATGGAAAGTGGTGTCGGGGGAAAAACATACGACATTATAAAATCCATGTACACCATCAACAAGTGTGAGGTTAAAATAGGCAAAAAACACACACAGGGYCGTGGRGTGAKACAGGGATGCAGCTTAAGCCCCACCCTCAGCAACATATATATCAATGAATTGGTGAGGGCACTAGAAAAGTCTGCAGCACCCGGCCTCACCCTTCTAGAATCTGAAGTCAAATGTCTCCTGTTTGCTGATGATCTGGTGCTTCTGTCACCAACCAAGGAGGGCCTACAGCAGCACCTAGATCTTCTGCACAGATTCTGCCTGACCTGAGCCCTGACAGTAAACCTCAATAAGCCCAAAATAATGGTGTTCCAAAAAAGGTCCAGTCGCCAGGACCACAAATACAAATTCCATCTAGACCGTTGCCCTAGAGCACACAAAAAACAATACATACCTTGGCCTAAACATCAGCGCCACAGGTAACTCCCAGAAAGCTGTGAACGATCTGAGAGACAAGGCAAGAAGGGCATTCTATGCCATCAAAAGGAACATAAAATTCATCATACCATTTAGGATCTGACTAAAAATACTTGAACCAGTTATAGAACCCATTGCCCTTTATGGTTGTGAGGTCTGGGGTCCGCTCAGCAAACAAGAATTCATAAAATGGGACAAACACCAAATTGAGACTCTGCATGCAGAATTCTGCAAAAATATCCTCCCTGTACAACGCAGAACACCAAATAATGCAGAGAGAGAGAGAGAGAAATATATAATATAACATAAAATAAAGGAACACAAAAACACATCTAGATCTGAATGAATGAAAATATTCTTATTAAATACTTTTTTCTTTACATAGTTGAATGTGCTAACACAAAATCACACAAAAATGATCCAATGTAAATCAAATGTATCAAGCCATGGCAGGTCTGGATTTTGAGTCACACTCAAAATTAAAGTGGAAACCACACTACAGGCTGATCCAACTTGATGTATTGTCCTTAAAAAACAGTCCAAATGAGGCTCAGTAGTGTTGTGCCTCACGTGCCTGTATGACCTCCCTACACGCCTGGGCATGCTGATGAGGTGGCGGATGGTCTCCTGAGGGATTCCTCCCAGACCTGGACTAAAAGCATCCGCCAACTCTGGACAGTCTGTGGTGCAACGGGGCGTTGGTGGAAATGGAGCCGAGGAATGATGTCCCAGTGTGGCTCAAATTGGATCAGGTCTGGGAACGGGCGGGCCAGTCCCATAGCATCAATGCCTTCCTCTTGCCAGGGAACTGGGCTCCTTCCTTTTTTTCTTTCTTCTTTTTTTTTTTTTTTTTTTCTTTCTTTTTTTTTCTTTTCTTTCTTCTCTTTTGTTTTGTTTCTATTTTGTTTCTTTTTTTTTTTTTTTTTTTTTTTTTTTTTTTTTTCTTTTTCTTTTTTTGTTTTTTCTTTTTCTTCTGTTTTTTTTCTTTTTTCTGTTTTTTTTTTTTTTTTTTTCTTTTTCTTTTTCTCTCTTTTTTTTCTTTCTTTTTTTTTTTTTTTTTTATTTTTTTTTTTGTCTTTTTTGCTTTCTTTTTCTTTTTCTTTTTTTTTTTTTTTTTTTCTTTTTTGTTTTTTTTTTCTTTTTTCTTTTTTTTTTTTTCTGACACCACTCCAGCCACATGAGGTCTAGCATTGTTTTGCAGAGAGGGAACCCAGGGCCACCGCACCAGCATATGGTCCACAAGGGTCTGAGGATCTCATCTTCCGGTACCTAATGCAGTCAGGCTACCTGCTGGCGACACATGGAGGGCTGTGCGGCCCCCCCAAAGAAATGCCACCCCACACCATGACTGACCCACCGCCAAACGCGTTCATGCTGGATGATGTTGCAGCCGCAGAACGTTCTCCACGGCGTCTCCAGACTCTTGTCACGTCTGTCACATGTGCTCATGTTGCTCAGTGCGCAACCTGCTTTTCATCTGTGAAGAGCACAGGGCGCCAGTGGCGAAATTTGCCAATCTTGGTGTTCTCTGGGCAAATGCCAAAACGCGCTGCACGGTAGTTGGGCTGTAAGCACACCCCACCTTGACGTCGGCCTCATACCACCCTCATGGAGTCTGTTCTGACCGTTTGAGCAAGACACATGCACATTTTGTGGCCTGCGGAGGCATTTTGGCAGCGGCTTCTGGCAGTGCTCCACCTGCCCTCCTTGCACAAAAGCGAGGTAGCGTCCTGCTGCTGGTGTGCCCTCCTACGGCCTCCTCCATGTCTCCTGATGTACTGGCCCGTCTCCTGGTAGCGCCTCCATGCTCTGGACCACTATCGCTGACAGGGGGAAAACACAAAGCAAACCCATTCTGCCCACAGCTCGCATTTGAGGTGCCATCCTGGATGAGCTGCACTTACCTGAGCCACTTGTGTGGTTGTAGACTCCGTCTCATGCTACCACTAGGGAGTGAAAGCACCGCAGCATGCAAAAGTGACAAAACATCAGCCAGAAGCATAGGAACTGAGAGTGGTCTGTGGTCACCACCTTGCAGAACCCAACTCCCTTTATTGGG
>NW_019944948.1:47512-50035 GCF_002910315.2 Salvelinus sp. IW2-2015
CCAGCGAGCAGAATTAGGCCGATACCCGCTAATTTATCAAAATCCAGAAAAGAGCCGTTTAAATTCTACAACCACCTAAATGGAAGTGATTCCCAAACCTTCATAACAAAGCCATCACCTACAGAGAGATGAACCTGGAAAGAGTCCCCTAAGCAAGCTGGTCCTGGGGCTCTGTTCACAAACACAAACACACCCCACAGGAGACCCAGGACAGCAACACAATTAGACCCAACCAATCATGAGAAAACAGAAAGATAATTACTTGACAACATTGAGTGTCAAACGACCACCCCTCATCACTGTAAAAACGCTCCCTAAAAACATTTCAGCAAGCAGACTTTCTAATCAACCTGGTCCGCGTATCCTGGAAGGATATTGACCTCATTCCGTCAGTAAAGATGCCTGGTTATTCTTTAAAAGTGCTTTCCTCACCATCTTAAATAAGCATGCCCCATTCAAAAAATGTAGAACCAGGAACAGATATAGCCCTTGGTTCACTCTAGACCTGACTGCCCTTGACCAGCACAAAAACATCCTGTGGCGTTCTGCCATTAGCATCGAATAGCTCCCGCGATATGCAACTTTTTTCAGGGAAGTTAGGAACCAATATACACAGGCAGTTAGGAAAGCAAAAGCTAGCTTTTTCAAACAGAAATTTGCATCCTGTAGCACAAACTCCAAAAAGTTCTGGACACTGTTAAGTCCATGGAGAATAAGAACCTCCTCCCAGCTGCCCACTGCACTGAGGCTAGGAAACACTGTCACCAACGATAAATCCACGATAATTGAGAATTCAATAAGAATTTTTAACGGCTGGCCATGCTTTCCACCTGGCTACCCCTACCCCGGTCAACAGCTCTGCACTCCCCACAGCAACTTTGCCCAAGCCTCCCCCATTTCTCCTTCACCAAATCCAGATAGCTGATGTTTCTGAAAGAGCTGCAATATCTGGACCCCCTACAAATGGTGTCTTGCTAATTGCCTATAATTTCCACCTTTTGTCTATTCCATTTGCACAACAGCATGTGAAATTTATTGTCAATCAGTGTTGCTTCCTAAGTGGACAGTTTGATTTCACAGAAGTGTGATTGACTTGGAGTTACATTGTGTTGTTTAAGTGTTCCCTTTATTTTTTTGAGCAGTGTATATATATATATATATATAGAGAGAGAGAGAAATCCTCCTTGTTTAGATGTCTGGTTTATTTATTTGATTAATTTGCAGTGCGGCAGCGTGGTGTAACCTCGTTCTGTCACACTCCTGCTTTACCAGCAGCGGTTTATTTTAGCAAGGCGGGCCGTGGCCCCATAATGTCACAGTAATACTGGGCCTCCGCTTTTTGGAACGAAGGGATAGGACGGGAGGGAGGAGGGAACGAGGGAAGAGAGGGAGGAGGAGAAAAGTCCCTCGTTCATCTTCCAAAAGAGTGTTAAAAGAACACCTGGATTCGTGGTAGGTGGTTGAGCCGGAGAGATACACATGTAGAGCCAACAAGATCTGCCAGAGAAGAAGCTCTCTGAAAAACACATACACACACAGCACAGGGTTAGAGCTAAGCAGCTAAGGGGTTAAGTGCCTTGCTTAAGGGCACAACGACAGTAGCTGGCAGACATCAATGCCAGCAACTCCTGGCTCACTCTCGCCGCCACATACTCCCTGTCAGACCTGGGCTTCGAACCAGCAACCCTCCCTGATCTCTTGAGACTACCGCTGTCTGTAACCACCAACACGTAGGTGTATGTGCCTTCCCTCAAGGTAACCATGACAACCAACACACACATGAAAAAGGGACGAGAGAGAGAAGAGAGACTTTGCATATTCAACATCCTGTCAACTAGTTGTCACCGGCCAACTCAGTGGTGCAGAGATACGAAACTAGTCAAATTACTGCCAGCTTCGCGATTCTGTTTCACGCTGACAACTCTGTTAGAGATGGGATTTAATATCTTAATAACGAAGAGAGTTTGTCCTCTTTTTTCTCTCTCCATCACATTCCAATTGCATCTGCTCATGTCTACAAATAAAAGGCGTCTTCTCTTTCTCACTCTCTCTCTCTCTTCTCTCTCWTGCTCTCTCAAAWAAATGTCTCTCTMTCTAATACAGGTTGTCTGTCTCCTTCCCTCCACCCCTCTCTCTTTCTTCCTTCTTTCCTCTCTCTCTCTTTCAATCTCTAATACAGGCTGTCTGTGATRAGGCCTGTGTAGATCATGATTGATCAGGCCAATGTAACACAGTCCCCATCTCCCACCATCACAGGAAATTAATTGGAATCAGATGCTGTAGCTATGAAAAGGGCTGAATTATAGAGACATAAAAGGGAGCTAGAGGGGCGATAAAAAATGTATTTCTAATATTTCCTCTCAGAAGTTTGAACCCCAGGGGGACGATGATACTGCAACACTTACACTTGGTTTCATAAAGGTGTATTGAAAGCCTTATGTATACCCCCATCAAATATACAGTGCATTTGGAAAGTATTCAGACCCCTTGACTTTTTCCTCATTTTGTAACATTACAGGCCTT
>NW_019944948.1:55585-56160 GCF_002910315.2 Salvelinus sp. IW2-2015
ATATGTATTCACCCCCTTTGCTATGAAGCCCCTAAATAAGATCTGGTGCAAACAATTACCTTCAGAAGTCACATAATTAGTTAAATAAAGTCCACCTGTGTGCAATCTAAGTGTCACATGATCTGTCACATGATCTCAATATATTTACACCTGTTCTGAAAGGCCCCAGAGTCTGCAACACCACTAAGTATGGGCACCATCAAGCAAGCGGCACCATGAAGACCAAGGARCTCTTCAAACGGGTCAGGGATAAAGTTGTGGAGAARTACAGATCAGGGTTGGGTTGTAAAWAAAGATCAGCAACTTTGAACATCCCACKGAGCACCATTAAATGCATTATTAAAAAATGGAAAGAATATGKCACCACAACAAACCTGCCAAGAGAGGGCCGCMCACCAAAACTCTTGGACCAGGCAAGGATGGCATTAACCAGAGAGGCAACAAAGAGACCAAAGATAACCCTGATGGAGSTGCAAAGCTCCACAGAGGAGATTGGAGTATCTGTCCATAGGACCACTTTCAGCCATACACTCCACAGAGCTGGGCTTTACGGAAGAGTGACCAGAAAAAAGCCA
>NW_019944948.1:56283-56632 GCF_002910315.2 Salvelinus sp. IW2-2015
GCTATGTCTGGCGCAAACCCAACACCTCACATCACCCCGAGAACACAATCCCCACAGTGAAACATGGTGGTGGCAGCATCATGCTGTGGGGATGTTTTTCATCGGCAGGGACTGGGAAACTGGTCAGAATTGAAGAAATGATGGATGGCGCTAAATACAGGGAAATTCTTGAGAGAAACCTGTTTCAGTCTTTCAGAGATTTGAGACTGGGACAGAGGTTCACCTTCCAGCAGGACAATGACCCTAAGCATACTGCTAAAGCAACAATCGAGTGATTTAAGGGTAAACATTAAAATGTCTTGGAATGGCCTAGTGTGAATGGAATTTATATGTTTAAATGAATGATTAG
>NW_019944949.1:0-15562 GCF_002910315.2 Salvelinus sp. IW2-2015
TCCCCTAACCTAAACCTTTAACCTTCCTTCCCCTAACCTTTACCCTTTAACCCTTCCCCTAACCTAAACCCTTAACCTAACTCTAAACCTAAACCCTTTAACCCTCCCCATTTTCCCTAACCTTTATCCTTTAACCCTTCCCTAAACCTAAAACCCTTTAAACCTACTCTAACATTTACCCTTTACCCTCCCCGCTAACCTTCCCCAACCTATCCCCCTTCCTCCTAACTTTACCTTTAACCGACTTCCCCTAACCTTTACCCTGTATTTCTCCCTAACTTACCTTTAACCCTTCCTAACCTAAAACCAATTATACCTAACTCTATAACCTAACCCTTTAACTCCCCTCTCCTGAACCTTACCCTTCCCCTAACCTAAACCCTTTAACCTAACTCTAACCGGTTTACCTAACCTCTCCCTAACCTAAACCCTTTAACTAACTCTAACCTTTTACCCTTAACCCTCCCCTAACTTAAACCCTTTAACCTAACTCTAACCTTGACCCTTTAACATTCCCCTACACATAACCCTTTACCTACTCTAACCTTTACCCTTTAACCATTCCCTAACCTTTACCTTACCCTTCCCACTTTAACCTCTTTGACTCCCTTAACCTTCCACCCTTACTTACCCTTCCCCAACCTTTACCCTTTTACCCTTCCTCCTAACCTTTTACCTTTAAACCCTTCCCTAACCTTTACCCTTTAACCTTCCCCTAACTTTACGCCGTTTAACCCTTCCCCTAACTTTAACCTTTTAAACCTTACCTAACCTTTGACCCTTTAACCCTTACCCTTAACGCTTACCCTTAACACTTACCCTAACCTAAACCCTTTAACCTAACTCTAACCTTTACCTTTAAACCAATTCCCCTAACTTACCCTTTTACCTTCCCCTAACCTTTACCCTTTAACCCTCCCTCAACCTTTACCCTTATAACCCTTCCCCTAACCTTACCTTTAACGTCCTACTTAAACCTTCCCCTACTTACCCTTCTTTAACAAAAAAGACCCTTTAACCACTCACCATTTACCCTTTAACCATTCCCCTTTAACCGCACCTCCTTTACCCTTTCCATCTACTTCCTTTCCTCCCTAACTTACACACTTTTACCCTTTAACCCTTCCCCTAACGTTACCCTTTAACCCTTCCCCTAACCTTTTACCTTAACCCTTCCTACTACCTTATTACCCTATTTACCCTTTAACCCTTCCCATAACCTTTACCTCTTTTAACCCGTCCCCTTATTTACTCCTTAACCCTCCCCTAACCTATTACCCTTAACCCTTCCATAACCTTTACCCTTAACCCGTCCTAACCTTTACCCTTTAACCTCCCTAACCTTTACCCTTAACCCTTCCCTAAACCTTTACCCTTTAACCCTTCCCTAACCCTTCCCCTAACTTTAACCCTTTAACCCTTCCCTAACCTTTAACCCTTTAAACCCTCCCCTAACCTTTACCTTTAAGCCTTCCCTAACCTTTACCCTTTAACCCTTCACCTAACCTTTACTTTAACCCTTCCCCTAACCTTTTACCCTTAACCTCTCCCCCTAACCTTTCCCCTACCTTTACCCCTTCCCCTATACCTTTACCCTAGACCCTTCCCCTATAACTTTACCCTTTTACCTTCCCCTAACATTTCCCTTTAACCCCTTCACCTAACCTAAACCCTTTATACCTTCCCCTTCCCCTAAACCTACCTTTAGATCTCCCTATAACCCTTTTAACCTAACTCTAACCTACACTAACCAAAACCTTAACCCTTCCCCTTCCCTACCTTTACCCTTTAACCTTCCCTAACTAAACCCTTTAACATACTCTAACCTTTACCTTTAACCCTTCCCTAACCTAAACCCTTTAACCTAACTCTAACCTTTACCCGTTTACCATTCACCTAACCTTCCCTTTAACCCTTCCCCTAAACCTTTTACCCTTTAACCTGTCCCCTAACCGTTACCCTTTAACCCTCCCTAACCTTTTCCCTTACCCTTCCTAACTTACGCTTTTACCCTGTCCCTAAACTTTACTTTAACCCTTCCCCTACCTTTACCCTTTAACCTTCCCTAAACCTTACCTTATTCTATTTACCCTTTACCACCCTACCTTTACCCTTTAACCCTTACCCTAACTTACCCTTATTCCCCCTTTACTTTACCCTTTAACTTCCCAACCTTTACCCTTTAACCCTTCCCTAACTTTACCCTGTTTTCACCCTAGCCACCCCTACCCTTCCCTATCACTTTTAACCCTTCCCCTAACCTACTTTACCCTTCCTAAGACCTACCTTTCCCCTAACCTAAACCCTTTAACCCTTCCCCTTCCCCTAACCTTTACCTTTAACCCTTCCCTAACAAAACCCTTTTAACCTACTCTAACTCTAAACCTTTTAACCCTTCCCCTTCCCTAACCTTTACACCTTTAACCCGTCCCTACAACCTAAACCCCTTAAACTAACTCTAAACCTTACCTTTAACCCTTCCCCTAACCTTTACCCTTAACCCTTCCCCTAACCTTACCTTTAACCTGTCCCCTAAACTTTACCCTTAACCTTCCCCTAACCTTTACCGCTTTAACCCTCCCCTAACCTTACCCTTTAAACCCTTCCCCTAACTTTACCCCTTTTAACCTCCCTCACTTCCCTAACCCTTATTCCCTTTACCCTTCCCCTAACCTATACCCTTTAACCCTTTCCCTAACCTTTACCCTTAGAACCCTTCCCCTAACCTTTACCCTTTAACCTACTTCCTTCACCCTTTACCCTTCCCTAACCTTACTTACTCCTAACCTTAACCTTTAACCCTTCCCCTAAACTACCCTTTAACCCTTCCTAACCTTTACCCTTTTAACCTACTCTAACCTTTACCCTTTAATTCCCTAACGCTATTAACCCTTACCTAACTCGTATACTACCCTTTAACCCCTACTTAACCTTTAACTAACTCTAACCTATTTAAAACTAACCCTTTAACCTAACTCTACCTTAACCCTTTAACCTAACTCTAACCTTAACCCTTTAACCTAACTCTAACCTTAACCCTTTAACCTAACTCTAACCTTAACCCTTTAACCTAAATCTAACCTTAACCACTTTATTTAATTCTTTATTTAATGATTATAAATGGTGATTCTGATCCAACCATGAATACATAACATAATTAAATAAAACCACAAGTCCAAATCCCTATATCCATCCATGACTAATTTAGGAAAGGGACAATTTTTGCTAGCTAGCTAACCACTGGAAGACAACAACACGATGAGACGCAACAATTTTTTCTTTCAATGATGTGTTGCTCTCGATGTGATGTGATTGGAGTGAAGCCAAATCCAACCTGGCTTCCCTGAACACTTTTTTTTTGGTGCGCCAGGACCATTCACAGTTGAGCTCACTTAGTTTAGCTCAACACTGATTGGCTATTATTTTATACTTTGTTTTATCAAGGGAGGCCAATGTCATACTCTTTTTGACTAGACAGCATCAGATAGATGGCCTACACTTACAGAGACAGAGGGGCGTTGTTTTCCTCGCTCAGATGCTTTCTCCGGAGAGATACATTCAGCCTCTTGCAAAGAGACGAAAAACAAAAACATAGCTGATATGGCTGACTTGCTTAACAAATGTGGTTTCTACTGACAATTTAGATGTAAAAACTATGGCATAAGGGGATGACGAGCAAATAAGAGGCAATCCGTCATTTCGATTAAGACATTGAGTGAGCTAGGACAGACGTAGTCAGTATAACTATTTGTTCAGCACTTTTGAAATGTACAGCGACAGAATTCAGAACATGGACCGTTCTAACAGTATTCTCCCTGYACACCARGTCAGAACTGTAGGATAAATAAAGGGGGCATATAAGCATGCAATCAAAGCCCTTACAATATTTGAGGATGACATTTCTCTAAAACAGGCTATMGGCTACATGTGCACCACCAAGTCAGAACAGTATGCTAAATTATGAAAAGAAAAGGGACCAAATTATTACACATGGGTTACTAACAGCTTACGACTTAAAACCTCTTAAGGATTAGCCCATTTTTTTTACAATTTCCACCTAAAATGACATACCCAAATCTAACTGCCTGTAGCTCAGGCCCTGAAGCAAGGAAATGCATATTCTTGGTACCTTTTGAAAGGAAACACTTTGAAGAGTATGGACATGTGAAAGGAATGTAGTAGAACATAACACAAGAGATCTGGTAAAAGATAATACAAAGAAAAAAACAACTGTTCTTATGTATTTTTTTGTACCGTCATCTTTGAAACGCAAGAAAAAGGYCATAATGTATTATTACAGCCCAGGTGMAATTTCGATTGTAGCCACTAGATGGYATCAGTGTATGTGCAATGTTTTAGACTGATCCAATGAAACATTGCATTTCTGTTTAAAATGTTGTATCAGGACTGCCCAAATGTGCCTAATTGGTTTATTAATAACTTTTCATGTTCATAACTGTGCACATCCCTGTTCAGTTCCCGACCTATGGTTGATTCGATAACATATCACTGGGAAGTCTGATCGATGAGCTGCTGTCCTCATTCTTCCAAGAAAACGACAGCGCCCTTTGATTGATTTTACTTTGGAAAGCAAACAATGTATTCTCGAATCAGAACACGAATTCCTGTTTTTATGCACACTCAGTAGCTGGCGCATCTGGGTTCATTGCTCGGTGTGCCGTTTAGTATCAGTATGATCCACCATAAATAAGGCAGTGCTGGCTCTGAGTCCGACCAGTATTTACACTTGCTCGGGTTAGCGGTACGAAACTGTCAGGGGATCGGAGCCTAGCTTTACACACGTTTGTCACTCCTTACTGTTACCTAGCGAATGATACGTGCCATGCCTCTCTTTGAATTATCACATGTTCAACCAGCACTCCATATCTACGCCTTGAAGAACGTTCCACTTACAAACATGAGAACAACTTTTCGAGCAATACTGGGCTATGCTCGTAGTTACGTGCTCATAATTGTTGGCACCTCTCGTAGTGATCCCATAGACGGCTATCCTACATCGTGTACCTTAACCGGTTTGCTCCTGCTTCATTATATCACGTACCGCCATAGGTCATCTCAGTTGATCTCACCTAACGTGTATCCCGCGTCAGATCCACATTGCTCTTTCTAGCCAAACGCCTTACGAGACGTGCACTATTGCACAGTTCATTATTCGTAATCTGTTTATCTTACTCTTGCCAGGCAAATTTCTCATTCCTGCGCTTCCCGGTCATACTTAATCGGCATCAAATTAATTATTCATGCCTACACGGCGTGTTCTCACAAATATCTGCCGCTGTATGGCGTGCCTTCCTCGCATCCCGCAGTGCAGCCCTGGTATAGCGTAATCCGCGGACAGCCAATTGACAGTCATAGAGCGTGTACGTTTCTACAGTTACCCGTTACTATTGTTATTGATTTTAGGTGACCGGGAGGCGCATTCAACTCATTTAAACCGGAGATAGCGGTAGACAATTGCGATCCACACATGCGCCGTATAGAAATTGCCACTCGCGATATACGTCATGTTTAGCGCTATCCCCAGGCACCTATCGCGCTCTCTCGATTGAGCCCGGCACATGCACTAGCGAGTGTTCCGACTACGGGCGCTCCCCAAAATATGGATATCAGCACATCTACCACACACCTAATTTATCTGCAGGTTCGGTCGAGGACTTTTTGGATACCAGGTTGGCCGGCTAGGCTATCTGTACTAATTCGCTCATGTCGGTTTCTTTAGTAGTTACGTCGGCGCTCTGTATTTTCGCGATACTAGTGTAGTCATTGTCTTATTGGAACAGTACGTTACTGATGCGCGCATCCTCACGCACCTTAGCATATCTTTACTCGATAGAACCGCATAGCCCGGTACTTTGAGCCGTTGGGTAGTTGACAGCGTATATTAGACCGCCAACTTTACCTACCGTCCTAACTCATAATGGGCAGGCTCTAAGTACCGCCGTACTGGAGCACTTTCTGAGCTACTCTGCATCCAGCGGAATGCTGACGAGCAATACCTCAAGTAAGCAAATATTAGTCAAGTACGTGAGGTCTCCCCCCCTGAGCAACCCACCTCGATGTTCTCTTTCTCAGTGGGATACATAACCCGTAATTGATCTCATTCAACCTCAGAGCGTCCTAACGGTCATACCGGCGAACACAACCAATATGTTATATCTTACAGATTAAGCGTCTCTCCTCACACTATATGAGCCAATCGCAACTCAGATAACAGTGTGTTAGCCCGAGCGCGAGTGTTACCAGTATAGAGTAATACCCCGGTCTCTACGTCATCCCCTAGCTACACAGAGACTTTACCATTACGACTGAGTACTAAATATTCCATTCCTCGATACGAGTTGAAACCTTCCAATGGCGCCCTCGGAATGTACTCAGGACTATTACATGATGTCCCTGGTCGAGATAATTGACGTGTTGCTGCTTGCGTCACCGCAACATAGAGTTTGGTAATACACTCTAATGCATGAGCGCTGGATCAAATCGGCTGGCACATAGTTGTTGTGTACCGATTTGAATCTGTGATCAGCTTTATCCTTCAGCGTCGCGCGGAGAGCTGCTGGCCTGTCGATCCTGACTTCCGGAGCAGAACGATGACGGTGCTTACATACTAGTATCTCGCTCGAACGAGCTCTGACGTTTGTATAACTCGGAGTGTACGTTTTAGCTACGTCGTTAGGTAATCATCCTGTTCAATGCTCTCTATCATGACGATCCGCAACTAGCGGCGTTGGATTAAGTAATCGACTGATGGTCGACACGGCTCGTAATATCTTGTTCGTAAACTCAACACGTCAGGACCTTCTATATTCCTCTGCGGCGTTGACTTAATCTTCAAAGAAGCTCGACAGCTCGTCAGTGTATAGTCGCTAGTCATAGCGGTGATCGTCTCGAGCCATATCGCGGCTACAGTGTCGATCTGCAATCGGCTGTTACCGCCGATTGACCACTTCTGCTCATCATGTGAAATGCGTCGCGTGTGAATTCGTTGTGAAATCCGCATATGTGCTGGTTTAATTAAGTACACCTCTACGTATAAAGCTCTTAAACACCAGATCAGCTACTCACAGAACCCTATATCTGTCGTGCCCTATGTAGCTTCAGCCTTTCATTGCCAGCTCATGTAAATACAAAGACTATCCTTACTTGAAGTTGCACGATATGAAAGACTCAGAGCTTCCCTCGTGCATGCTGATTTAGAACCGGATAAGCTACGTATCCTGTAGCTTCTAATCTTATCTCTGGTAAAATATGGGTAGCTTAAACACGGCTCGAACAAACTTCGGTATGTTGAATAAAGCGCTGAACGCTTTGTAACCGTACATATTGATTCTATGACAGCCTCTTCGCTATCATCTCTCTCCCAGCGCCGCTCTGCTCCTATAATCACTGAGTGTCGACTAAAAATCACAGTACGCATTATGTTCTTAGTATCAAATGCTTCCTGGCTTAAGCTAGATTTATTCTGTCTACAGCTTTCACTGTTTGTATCTTCTCCATTACACATTCATAAAGCTGCAAACATCATAATCGACCACCCTGTCTCTTTTCATCTTCGTGTCTGCTAGTGCTGAATGATCTCAAACCATAATTATATTATGCCTCCAACTTCGCACTTTCACACCATCTCAATTCCGAGTACAGCTGCCCAGCAGACATGACTAGATATGACTTTAATCTTCCAGCTGAATCACTCGCACCCAAGATATAGTCCGTTATATAATCTACTAGCATAATAAATGACATCAGAAAAATTACCGACTTATATAATTAAATCTACTGTGCTACTTGTATGGGATCGTTCATTTAAACTTGCTTCTGCCTTTCTAACATCCTTTATATTCGATTATATTACGATGGAATGCCCTTGCGAATTATGTAGTACTCATAGGCCAATACCACTTATTAACGGTGAGTGTGTACCTATTTCACTACTTAGACAGAATCGTACCTATTCCTAATCAAGTCAGTACTTAAGCTACATATACAGCCGCTCTCATGCCTTATACGCGCAATCCTACGCTCAATGAATTGATATTCCTGGCAGCTGCACATGCACGCAATCATGTCTGGCATCACTCGTTCCCTCTCCAGGTCAACGCCTATATCTTATTATCAACACGTTGCTCAATCTTTCATTCGTATTTCTAGACCGCTATACTACGCTACTCATTTCCCATAATTCTTAACTACACTCTATACCAGCAGTATGCATAGCCCACATCGCCATGGCGTTAATGGCGAACCCATAACTGATGCATGGTTGCATTACTTCGAATATCAAAATATTGCAACTGACAGGCAAAATTAATCTAAACCTACCTTCAGATATATACAATGCTCGCTTATGAATGTTGCTATGATCTAGTCATCCCTCTAACTCACCTAACCGTTCTCACACTTGCCACATCGCAATAACTGGCTCCCAACTCGCTATCCTACGTTCCATTGTATAAACATACACATAGATTACCTAATATAACATCAACACGCGGTCTTATAGACTACCTATGAGATGTGCATCCTTCACTCTCTTTACAGTCCAATCTACGCTAAATACATTATGCATATAGTGCTTCTATATTTTATACGCAGCAAACTGCATGGAATGCTACGAAGCGTTTTAACTTTTGGAACGAATTATTTTACAAGTGCACAATACTGCACCGCCCTATGACAAAAGAATATACAGTGAAAGTCGAAGTTTACGTACACCTTAGCCAAATACATTTTAAACTCAGTTTTCACAATTCCTGACATTTAATCCTAGCTAAAAATATGGTGCTCTAGGTCAGCTAGAATCCTCTTAATTAGAATGTGAAAAGTCAGATAATATAGATGAGAATGATTTATTTCAGCTTTTTATTTATTTAACACATTCCAGGTGGTGTCAGAGTTTACAACAGCATTCAGATAGTAATTTGGTAGCATTGCCTTACTCTAAACTCTCCTTTAACTTGGGTCAACGTTTCGGCGTAGCCTTCCACAAGTTTCCAAAAATAAGTTGGCCTGTGAATTTTGCCAAATCAGTCAGGGCTTTTGTGGATTGCGCACTCTGATACCTTGATTTGTTTGTCTTAAGACATTTTTGCCACAACTTTGGAAGTATGCTTGTGGTAATTGTCCATTGTTAAGACCATTTGCGACAAGCTTACTCTCTGACTGATGTCTTGAGATGCCATCAGCACTAGTAAACAGCATCAGCCTGCCTAAATAAATGTACAGCAATCTTTAAGTCATTCCACAGATAGGGCAAGGACTAGGCCATTCCAGACATTATATGTGTCCCTTTAATACTCGAATTTGACTTTTATGCAGCTATGTTCTAGGGTCATTATCCTGCTGAGTGTGAAACCTCCGTCCCGTCTCAATTCTCTGGAAGACTGAAAACACGTTTCCTCAAGTTTTCCCTGTATGTAGCGCCATTCAATTCCTCAATTCTCTGACCAGTTTCTCAGGTCTTGCGCATGAAAAACATGGTGGTCTTTGAAGTCGCGTGCATGAGAGACTGTTTGTCTGTTTGCGCCAGACATATTGCGGGGGGTTTTCCTTGATGGACAAATATGCTCAATTTTAGGTACTGTTTCATCTATGACCAGATGCTCATCCTTCCTTCAATATGTTTGTTGCGACAGTCTTTCCCACATGCTGTGTCGTAACAGATGTTCGCATCAGAGCTATGAACTAACTGTATGCAATCTAGCATCATCAAGGTGGACATGCACGCCATTCGCTACCTTTTGAGAAGTAATATCGTCTCTCTGACAGTACTGTCCAATGAAACAAATATATGAATCTGCCTAGATTTAGGCACATTAGCGAACTGGAATAAAGCGCGGAGCTCCTGCAGCTGCCAGATCACGTCCATCATTAACGGCTGTACAGCATGGAGCGCGCTTTGCGACCATCGGGTGCTACAGGCCATCATGCTCGTCTAGGGCGGCTGTCTAATTAGCCCCAGCCTTAGAGAGGAGACTGCCCGTGCATTCTTCTACAATAGATACCTGAATCTCGGCTATCATGAAATCTGCCTATCGCTGATAATGATTATGAATCGGAGAATGGCATTAGAACGACATGGTACGGAGGACACGAGAGATGAGATAGCCCGTACTTTGATGCATGCGCATTGATTCATGAGCCCTGATTACGGAGATTGATGAGCGAGCGCTGATGATGATGTCGATGCCACGAAGAATAGTGAGAATTCAAATAGACGCAATAAATGGCATGCAGTCGCCACCTCTCCGTCGGAGTCGGCATGATCCTGTCTTCGTCAAGATCTTGTAGTAGCCAGCATATCGGTCCGCTGACGTATGACATGGCTATAGAATGCACGCTACAGCATCAGATGATCGCTTAACAGGCGCTAGCGGTAATATGTAGCCATTAAGTATAAGCATCTCTTGCTTATGACAGGCCGCCTTAAGGATACATATGCCACCCGTGGATCATATGCGAATAGATGCAGGCTAATGGAGCAGCTCCTCTCGAAGGAGGAGGTCGGGATATGGCCCATACTTGTGACACTCTGGCAAAGTACCACAGCATTTCAGACTAATGGTATTCTGGAGAGGTATAGTGACATGTGGCTAGTTCAGATCTAGCCGATCAGCATGAGCGTATGCAATTTGATGATAATCGTACTAGAGACTGCAGCTGTGTCAAGTATAGGATGTATGCAAGTAGTGCTCCATCAGCATTGATTGCACATATTCCTGCATCATCTGCGATAGAATCCTCTCGCATTGCGCGCCCCCAGATATGAGTTCTCCAGAGAACTCATCTCTGTAGCTTGAGGCGCGCTTGATGGCGTTGGATAGAGTGGGTGCATCGTATTATGTTGAGATGTCACAGCTCAACTTTCTTAGCGCTCTAGCGCATTTCGGCCAGAGCAGGGACATTGACATCGATGATTAGTATGTAATCCCCGCCATGAGATGGATGCTGATAATATCTGCAGAGATTAGCTCGAGCCAGAGAAGAGATTCAATGTATTAGATACTATAATCTAGCGCGATAGTTCATCTACGCTCGATGCTCATGATCATTCGCCTAGGCTGCTCTCACTATCTAGATGCAATGTCAGATAGCGCTCAGTACGATGATCGAGACTTTGGTTTCGCATGATAGCGCAGTCTGCATAGATAACCTGTCACTTCACTCGACTGATGCATTGAATCGATGAGCAGTTAGCGACGTCAAGCATATAGCATTTCGCTCGCCACGCATTGCCTGCATGGTACTGCGCTTATAGCTATACTTGCGACACTGTCATCTGCTAGACCTAGTTGGTCATTTAAAGCTCTTTTTAAGATATCACGAGACTTTATAGAATCATTTATCTTGATCATGCGTTACACATACATGACAGCAGCTGAGAGCCCTTCCACCAATTAGTAAAGTAAACATCGCAGCCATTGTCTTGCCATCGATCTCCTGCTCTCCTGCAGTCATAGATGTCCTTACATACACTGCTTTGCCCACGTCATTTACTGCTCTTAAGCCCTACTGTATATTCATCATGCTCCTCTGCTCCGACTGCTCTGAGCTTCTAAGCCTAACTGGCCTGTCTCATACATCTGCTATGATACGTCTCTTTAGCATAGTCATGAGCCCCCTTCTTCCAGACCACTCTCTATTCTGGCTATGGCTGCCTGCGACTACTAATACGCTTTGACCCTTCTTACTGCTCCTTGAATATATATCATGTAATCTTACACTGTCCCTCAGTGCTACACCGATACTAGCCAGTTTAAATCGTCTATATTTATATGCATTAATTCCTTATAATTTTAAACTAGTATGCCAATTATACATCTCTTTTCATATATTGCATATCAGTATAATCTTTTAGTATGACAGACTGCTAAAATCTATATGACATTATAAACTGACTATATCATTAAACTCATGATATTATAATAATAATAAACTACTTGTTAGTAACTACTGGTGGCTCTAGCCAAGTTCAGTATCGTCGCATGCTTCATATACACTCTTAACATATCTGTCTAGTGCCTCTCATTTACAATACATAATTAACTTCCATGTTCCAGCCCCGATTATCTCTTCTCTTATATCTTTCTCATCGCGACATAATGCCAAATTAGTAGTGCGTACCATTAGACATAGAGTCATTAGCTGTGCCTTTCTTCTCGCTGCTGAGACTCCACAAATCTATAGTAATGTATACATATACAACCCTAGTGATCTAATTAGATAGCTAAAAGCTAATGCTATTCTTTATGAGTCTGCTAAAACTATTTCTGACTACAGAGTGTTCTCGCTAGCTGAAAGAATCGATCCTGACTCGTACAACATTCCTCGGTACATCTGCTATGAACATGTTTTGAGTATACTCAAGCGAAAAGCCACAGCTTAAGGATCAGTTAGCATCTAGCTCTCAGTCTCGCTGCGTTTAACAGGGTCTATCATCTGATTTCGTATATTATCATGGCACCTGCCATTCTAGCCATCACTTTATCTAGATTTCGTCCAGACTTCATGCATGCGACAGATGCCAAATGTTTCCATATGACACTATTACACGCAGGTCGTGTTCGTGGGCTTAGCTGATTACACTTACCTATCTCCTCCATTCTGTGTGCTGCACCCTAGAAGCTAGGTATACATGCTGGTAGCCTTGGCCTTATTTGTCTACATTCTAAGTGCCGTCACAATAAGAACGCTAGCCTACATCTAGTGTTGCACGCCTAGTGATCTACCCATACTTTAGATGTGTACGAATATCAGATTTAGTTAGATACCAGTAGTTGAAACTTGCGTGGGCCATTAGTGACTTACCCATTCTTAAGGCTAGATACATTAGAAGGCAGTACAGTCAGGCTTAGCTATCCTTGCAATATAGGGCTAGATGACTACCAGTACACCGTGGACATAGATAGCTGTCGAGCATCGTACCCGAATGTGCTCTAACGTGCCACGGGCTAGTGACGTAACCATCTTATGTGCGCCACTAACTACATGTTGGAATGTTAGTACAGTGTGTTGAGTTTATGTGACTACATTCTACTGTACAGGGTACTACATAGAAGTGAATATGAGTCCCAGAGTCTTTCTCTTTTTCCTACAGTCTGATTGTATTTAAGGCTTCAGTCCATTATTCAATCAATCAAGTATTATTATTTATATTATTTTTTTACATTTATTAACGTCTTCTATCATATATACCAGCAAACAAGCAAGGTCAGGCTAGGCGCTTGTAGAACAAGCTCTCATTTACACACGACCAGCCGGGCAGAGCTTAAAGCTCTCCCGAACTTCATCAGGTTGTCACAATAATCAACCATCACTGTCCCCCCTCCATGAGCCTTACATTGGATACTAACACTAGCTCAATAAGCACATATTAGAAAAGTCGATTATACATTACAGCCCTTTAAGCCCAAAGAACGCTATCGGCCTATAGGCAATAAATAGCTCCGCCCATTAGTGGCCGAGCGCTAATTACCTAATCACAATATGCAATTTAACACGCAAAGTGTATGTATATGCAAGATAGCAGCCGCATGTGCCAAGTTAGCCCCATGCAATGACTTTGGAACAATAGTTGTTGTAACACTAGGACTTCTATATGCTTCTCGAAAGATTAATAGCCATCAAAAAGTCATAATCTGTTCCTTATCGGCAGTCGCTTGCAGCAGTCTCTATCCATCCCGAAGCTACTCGTACTAGTGATCGTAAATTTCAGTCCAACTCAGGGTGCGTCGAATCTCAATACTTATTATATGTTTAGTTACACCTTAAAAATAGTCCCGCGGCTAAGTAACTACATCTAACGAATCTTCCCAACTCTCTGATTCATCAACTAATCAATACGACCTCATAAAGACTCATCTTGCCGTACACCTAAACTTTGAATCGAATATCCGATCGCGATCCTTCATCCCATTCGGACTCAGGTCGCTATGTCCAGCGCCTGAAGTAAAACCTACCCTGTAATAAGCATAGTCCGGTTAGGCTACGTAGTCTAAGTTTTTCGACCAATTGCGCAGGCAACGGCTCACATACTAAGATAAATCTTGAGATCGTTGTCATTCCGGCGCTACTGACGCACATGCCTGTTTGGCGTAACGATCTCAGTGCTTATTATGACTGTCGCCCACGCCTTGTTACATTGTCCATGGGCCTCCTCGTGTATCCAACTCGCGCCTGCCCATCTCTTGTCCATCTTCCCACCTCTTCAGTCTATTACGTCTATGTCTAGGATTGATAGAGCAGGCCAGAGGTAGCTACCAGCTGTCTAGTACATAGACTTTATGTCTCTATCTCTGCTTTACTTAACATGTGTCCTTCACACATTGATTTCCTATTAGCACCTTCTCTTGACTACCTCCACGTCCTCTCTACTTCGCCAATAAAGTCTATATAGTATCTGAACACGCTATTACTGTGCTGCGTTTTCGCACAATCACGTGATTCTCAGTACTTGTACAACTGTGAGGCTCAATCGTCATCTCTGACTCCATACACTCACTCACACTTTACTGTGTCGCTTGTGAACTTTGCCGTAATAAATTGGTCATATTCTACACTCTCACGTACACATTTTCTCTTGCCCTCCTATCAATCGAAGTCATGCGTATATGCGTTTCATTTAAGCGCTTGTCAAATGCCACCTTACGAACAACTTCCATCACAGACACAGTGACACTGCTTACTCCTACACACTCTATCAGATTCTTATCGATACTCTTTTGACTCTGTTTCTTACAACTCTGTCAATGTCTTCGACGCCTCGTTCGACTGTTTGTATTCGCAACTCCACTAGCACTGCGCATTCTCTATGTTGTGTGCCACTTGTAACCTCGAGTGTCTCCCTATGATGTTTCTTAGCTGTCAGCGATCTAGAGCCTTGCTTACAGTACACAAACTTCTGATTAAGACCATGCCTGGCGCACCAATGTAACCCATATGCCTTAAATAGCCAATCACATATAAGTCAATGTAGGCCATTGACTGCGATGATATAGACTGTTCATCGACTAAAAAGGTACTTCACCTTCACGCACCGAATCATATGAGACATGCACTCTAATATTTACAAATGGGCTAATTTATACTTAAATTTTAAGTCAATACTTCGACTACTTCGCACTGTCGATTGATTCAATAATTGATTTGATTTGATTTGCCTAGCCAAGACACACTGTACTACTTCTATTGTCCACTAGATGGTAGTCACTAACCAAACACACTGTACTACTTCTATTGTCCACTAGATGGTAGTCACTAGCCAAACACACTGTACTACTTCTATTGTCCACTAGATGTAGTCACTAGCCAAACACACTGTACTACTTCTATTGTCCACTAGATGTAGTCACTAGCAAACACACTGTTCTACTTCTATTGTCCACTAGATGTAGTCACTAGCCAAACACACTGTACTACTTCTATTTGTCCACTAGATGGTAGTCACTAGCCAAACACACACTGTACTACTTCTATTTGTCCACTAGATGGTAGTCACTAGCCAAACACTGTACTTACTTCTATTGTCACTAGATGGTAGTCACTG
>NW_019944949.1:15587-22380 GCF_002910315.2 Salvelinus sp. IW2-2015
GCTCCCTCTAAAATAGCCATGGTATACTTTCACTGTAATAGCTGCTGTAAATTGGAGGGTGCAGTTAGATTAACAAAATGTAAGCTTTCTGCCAATATCAGATATGTCTATGTCCTGGGAAATGTTCTTGTTACCTAAACCTCATGCTAATCAAATTAGCCTACGTTAGCTCAACCGTCCTGTGGATAATGCCACTTTAATAAGTTTACATATCTCATATCATATGTATATGCTGTATTTTATACCATCTATTGCACCTTGCTATGCCACTCGCCATTGCTCATCCATATATTTATATGTACATATTCTCAGTCATCCCTTTCAGATGTGTGTATTAGGTAGTTGTTGGGGAATTGTCAGATTACTTGTTAATATTACTGCACTGTCGGAACTAGAAGCACAAACATTTCGCTACACTCGCATTAACATCTGCTAACCAATAAAATGTATTTGACTCAGCAAACTGGATGCAGTCTATCACAGTGCCATCCGTTTTGTCACCAAAGCCCCATATACTACCCACCACTGTGACCGTATGTTCTCGTTGGCTGGCCCTCGCCTCGATATTCGTCGCCAGACCCACTGGCTCCAGGTCATCTATAAGTCTTTGCTAGGTAAAGCTCCGTCTTTATCTCAGCTCACTGGTCTCCATAGCAACACCCACCCATAGCATGCGCTCCAGCAGGTATATCTCACTGGTCATCCCCAAAGCCAACACCTCTTTGGCTGCCTTTCCTTCCAGTTCTCTGCTGCCAATGACTGGAACGAATTGCAAAAATCGCTGAAGTTGGAGACTCATATCTCCCTCACTAACTTTAAGCATCAGTTGTCAGAGCAGCTTACTGATCTCTGCAGCTGTACACAGCCCATCTGTGAATAGCCCATCCAACAACCTACCTTCATCCCATGTGTTATTTATTTACTTTCTTGCTCTTTTGCACACCAGTATTTCTACTTGCACATCCTCATCTGCACTTCTACCACTCGTGTTAATTTGCTAAATTGTAATTACTTCGCCACTATGGCCTATTTATTGCCTTACCCCTTACTTCATTTGTCACACTGTATATAGACTTTTCTATTGTGTTATTGACTGTGTTTATCCCATGTGTAACTCTGTGATGTTGTTTTTGTCACACTGCTTTGCTTTATCTTGGCCAGGTTCGTAGTTGTAAATGAGAACTTGTTCTCAACTAGCCTACCTGGTTAAATAACGGTAAAATTAAAAAAATATATAATAATAATTTGATTTGATTTGTTTGGACTAGCCAAACACACTGTACTACTTCTATTGTCCACTAGATGGTAGTCACTAACCAAAACACACTGTACTACTTCTATTGTCCACTAGATGGTAGTCACTAGCCAAACACACTGTACTACTTCTATTGTCCACTAGATGGTAGTCACTAACCAAACACACTGTACTACTTCTATTGTCCACTAGATGGTAGTCACTAGCCAAACACACTGTACTACTTCTATTGTCCACTAGATGGTAGTCACTAGCCAAACACACTGTACTACTTCTATTGTCCACTAGAGGTAGTCACTAGCCAAACACACTGTACTACTTCTATTTGTCCACTAGATGGTAGTCACTAGCCAAACACACTGTACTACTTCTAATGTCCACTACATGTAGTCACTAGCCAAACACACTGTACTACTCTATGTCCACTAGATGGTAGTCACTAGCCAAACACACTGTACTACTTCTATTGTCCACTAGATGGTAGTCACTAGCCAAACACACTGTACTACTTCTATTGTCCACTAGATGGTAGTCACCAAACACACATGCTCTATCAATGGTACAACATTTCAAGTCCCATTGTTTAGGAAATGAACAAATTGTCTAGGTAAAGGACTGAAGATATAGATTAGGAAAATAGTATCACAATAGTTTAATTAATATTAATATTTAATGTTAATAGTTAATGTCTATTTTTTAGCCTTTAACAAATATCTCAACTTGGAAAAGAGATGTAAAATCTCTGGTTAAAATAAAGGATAAATAAAATATGACTTTACTGTGTATGGAGTATGTGTAGATTACAGTTTCAGACAGAAGCTAAAGGGTAAAGCATGTTATGCCACCTCAGGGGGAACTCTGACTCAAAGGGCTTTTCTTTCTCTTCGTCAACCCAGCCAGAACAGAGAGAGGAGTGATTACAGTAGGCTACAGTAAAGCGATGCAGCAGTGATTAGGACACAGCCAGGAGCCAGGAGACCAAACTGCTGCTGTTTTCTTTCTATTTGTGGAGCTCTCTGTCTTTGTTAAACGCTGTCTTATTTAAAGTCTGTGTTATTTAACCAAAACCAAAATCACAATCACCCTTCATCCTCCCTCCCTCTCCCAATGCATATCTCCCTCTCTCTCTCTCATTCATCCCTCTCTCGCTACTCTCTCTCCCTCTCTCCCTATCTCATTCATCCCTCTCTCGCTACTCTCTCACTTCCTCTCTCTCTACCTCATTCATCCCTCTCTCACTACTCTCTCACTCCCTCTCTCTCTACCTCATTCATCCCTCTCTCGCTACTCTCTCCTTCCTCTCTCCTTACCTCATTCATCCCTCTCTCACTACTCTCTCCCTTCCTCTCTCCCTACCTCATTTATCCCTCTCGCTACTCTCTCCCTCCCTCTCTCCTTACCTCATTCATCCCTCTCTCGCTACTCTCTCCCTCCCTCTCTCCTTATCTCATTAATCCCTCTCTCACTACTCTCTCCCTCCCTCTCTCCTTACCTCATTCATCCCTCTCTCGCTACTCTCTCCTCTCCCTATCTCATTCATTTCATTCCTGCCTCATGATGCCATCTATTTTGGTGAAGTGCACCAGTTCCTCCTGCAGCAAAGCACCCCCACAACATGATGCTGCAACCACCATGCTTCACGCGTTAAGATGTGATCTTCGGCTTGCAAGCCCCCCTTTTTCCTCCTTATGGCCAAACAGTTCTATTTTTGTTTCATCAGACCAGAGGACATTTCTCCAAAAAGTACGATCTCTGTCCCATGTGCAGTTGCAAACCGTAGTCTGTTCGCCAAACAGCATGTGGAAGGACAACTCCACAAACATATTGAAGAAGGTACTCTTGTCAGATGAGACTAAAATTGAGCTTTTTTGTCCATCAAGGAAAACGCCAATGTCTGGCGCAAACCCAACAGCTCTCATCACCCCAAGACCACCATGTTTTCATCGCAAAGGATGAGAAACTGGTCAGAATTGTTAAGGAATGATGGATGGCGCTACATACAGGGAAAACTTGAGGGAAACGTGTTCAGTCTTCCAGAGAATTGAGACTGGGACGGAGGTTCACCTTCCAGCAGGATAATGACCCTAAGCATCTACTGCTAAAGCAAAATTCGAGTTTTTAAGGACACATTTAAATGTCTTGGAATGGCCTAGTCCTTGCCCATTCTGTGGAATGACTTAAAGATTGCTGTACATTTATTTAGCAGGCTGATGGTGTGTTGTTTAGCAGTCTGATGGCATCTCAAGACATCAGTCAGGAAGTAAAGCTTGGTCGCAAATGGTCTTCCAAGATGGACAATTACCACAAGCATACTTCCAAAGTTGTGGCAAAATGTCTTAAGGACAAACAAATCAAGGTATCAGAGTGGCCATACACAAAGCCCTGACCTCATTGGCAAAAATTCACCCAACTTATTTTGGAAACTTGTGGAAGGCTACCCGAAACGTTTGACCCAAGTTAAAGAGTTTAAAGGCAATGCTACCAAATATACACTTGAATTATGTAAATCTTCTGACCCACTGGGAATGTGAATAAATAAATAAAAGCTGAAATAAATCATTCTCTCTACTATATTTCTGACTTTTCACATCTAAAATAAATTGGTGATTCTAGCTGACCTAAGACACCATATTTTTACTAGGATTAAATGTCATAATTTTGGAAAAACTTTATTTTAATTTTTCTCCGCGTCGGCACACCATACACCCGGTCTGGGTGCAGACCACACTCGGGGCGCGCAGCCCAAACGTGCAGACTAGTGCAGCAGATGATACATTACTAAACGGTTATTACATTCGTTCTCGACACTAAAAATACCTGGGGTTATCGCCAGCCGAATAAACACGACAGCCTCCATGTCCTAAGCCTCCAACCGCAGCCAACACAAATCCCTACCCCACGAACACTCTCCCAATAGCCCTCTAGCACGCCTGCACCCCCCCAGCACTCACCACCTAGGAACACCGCAATACTGTTCCTTTGATTTCCGGTTTTGGATAGGGTGCAGCAATTCACTTTGATGAAAGCGTGCCCAATAAACGCCTCCTACTCAGTCCCAAATAGATGGCTAATATATGCCACAATTATTAGTAGTATTTGATATAAAACACTCGGCCCCCCCCCCCTATGAATTTCTAAAAACGTTTGAATGATGTCTGGGAGTCATTACACAGAACTCATATGGCAGGCAAAAACCTGAGAAAAATCCAACCAGGAAAGTGGGAAATTTGAGCGTTTGTAGTTTTTGAAAGCTTCGCATACGGAATAACACAGTGTCCTATTGGGGTCATTTTGCCAGTTCCTAAGACTTCCACTAGATGTCACCGTCTTTAGAAATTGTTTGCAGGGCTTCTACTGTAAAGGAGCGGCCCAGTAAGTGCTCTTTGAGTGAGTGGTGCTGCAGAGTGTCACGAAACTTGACGCGCGTTCACGTGAGTGGAGCTCTTGTTCCATGGCTTTTCTACAGACAAAGGATTTGCTCCGGTTGTAAACATTATTAAGAGTTATGTTTAAAAACATCCTAACAGATTTAATTCTATACATCGTTTAGAAATGTTCTACGGTCTGTTAAGCTGAACTTGTGGACTTTGTCCTGGACGTTAGTGCGCGCGCCTCATGAAAGATTACCTGGCTGAACGCGCCTAACCAACAAGAGGAATTTGGACATCATAATTATTAACTTTATCACTCAAAATCAAACAGTTTTGTGGAACTTGATTCCTGGGAGCTGCATTCTGAAAAGATCATCAAGCGTTAAGTGAATATTTATAATGCCTATTTCTGACTAATGTTGACCCAACATGGCGGAATTTCTTTGGCCTGATCTTTGTCGTCAGAGCCTCTGTACTCAGATTATTGCATGGGTGCTTATTTCCGTAAGTTTGTTGAAATCTGACACAGCGGTTGGAAGAAGTTTATTCTTAAATTTCCATGCCTATAATACTTGTATCTCTTTATCAATGTTTGATTATGAGTATCTTCTGTGAATTGATGTGTCTCTCTGCAAAATCACCGGATGCTTGAAGCCAAAACATTACTGAACCGTAACGCCCGACAATGCTAAACTGAGAGTTTGGATATAAATATGCCACTTTAATTGAACAAAACATACTTGCTACATGTCATTGTGTAACATGATTCCTATGAGTGCCTTGAATGAAGATCATCAAAGGTTAGTGATTCATTTTTGATCTTATATTTCTGCCTTTTGGTGACTCCTATCTTTTGCGCCGGGAAAAAGGGCTGTGGTGTTTTTGTGACTTCACTCTGACCAACATAATCATATGTTGTGCTTCGCTGTAAAGCCTTTTTGAAATCGACACGATAGCGTTAGATTAACAAGAAGTTTATCTTTCATTTGCGTCTATTGCCCACTTGTTAATGGGTCGAAAGTACTTATTTCCCAAATATTTTTGAATTCTCCCCCCACGCTGCCTTTTCAGCACGGAATGTTGTTAGCCAAACACACTGTACTACTTCTATTGTCCACTAGATGGTAGTCACTAGCCAAACACACTGTACTACTTCTATTGTCCACTAGATGGTAGTCACAAACACACATGCTCTATCAATGGTACAACATTTCAAGTCCCATTGTTTAGGAAATGAACAAATTGTCTAGGGTAAAGGACTGAAGATATAGATTAGGCAAATAGTATCACAATAGTTTAATTAATATTAATATTTAATGTTAATAGTTAATGTCTTAGTTTTTAGCCTTTAACAAATATCTCAATTTGGAAAAGAGATGTAAAATCTCTGGTTAAAATAAAGGATAAATMAAATATGACTTTACTGTGTATGGAGTATGTGTAGATTACAGTTTCAGACAGAAGGCTAAAGGGTAAAGCATGTTATGCCACCTCAGGGGGAACTCTGACTCAAAGGGCTTTTCTTTCTCTCGTCAACCCAGCCAGAACAGAGAGAGGAGTGATTACAGTAGGCTACAGTAAACGTGGCAGCAGTGATTAGGACACAGCCAGGAGCCAGGAGACCAAACTGCTGCTGTTTTCTTTCTATTTGTGGAGCTCTCTGTCTTTGTTTAAACGCTGTCTTATTTTAAAGTCTGTGTTATTTTAAACCTTTAAATACCAAAAGGTCACAATCACCCTTCATCCCTCCCTCCCTCTCCCAATGCATATCTCCCTCTCTCTCTCATTCATCCCTCTCTCGCTACTCTCTCCCTCCCTATCTCATTCATCCCTCTCTCGCTACTCTCTCACTCCCTCTCTCCCTATCTCATTCATCCCTCTCTCGCTACTCTCTCACTTCCTCTCTCTCTACCTCATTCATCCCTCTCTCGGAGAGAGTAGCGAGAGAGGGATGAATGAGGTAAGGAGAGAGGGAGGGAGAGAGTAGTGAGAGAGGGATTAATGAGATAAGGAGAGAGGGAGGGAGAGAGTAGCGAAGAGGGATGAATGAGGTAAGGAGAGAGGGAGGAAGAGAGTAGCGAGGGGATAAATGAGGTAGGGAGAGGAGGAAGGGAGAGAGTAGTGAGAGAGGGATATGAGGTAAGGAGAGGAGGAAGGGAGAGGTAGC